>NW_021604629.1:4995931-5004589 GCF_004785775.1 Grammomys surdaster
AAACTGAATCCTGAGTCATCCAGGAGCCACTGCACTCAGAGCAGCTGGAGCCACTGCACTCAGAGCAGCTGAAACTGAATCCTGAGTCATCGAGGACCCACTGCACTCAGAGCAGAAGGATTTCCAGATCCAAGAGGTGGCCTGAGTCCCAGGAGTTATTCCACCCAGGAGATTAGGAACATAAGACCACAGAGACCTCTGGACTCTGAGGAGCTCTGCAATAAGCAAGATAACTGGAAATACAGACTCCAGTTTTACACAGTGAGGGCAGGTACCACTAGAGTTAACCAGATGGCGAAAGGCAAGCGCAAGAACATAAGCAACGGAAACCAAAGTTTCTTGGCATCATCAGTGCCCAGTTCTCCCAATATAGCAAGCCCTGAACACCCCATCACACCTGAAAATCAGGATTCAGAATTAAAATCACTTCTCATGATGATGATAGAGGATTATAAGAAGGAATTAAGTAACTCCCTTAAAGAAATACAGGAGAGTACAAGTAAACAGATAGAAGTCCTTAAAGAGGAATCACAAAAATCCCTTAAAGAAATGGAAGAAAACACAAAGAAGGAATTAAACAAAAACATTCAGGATCTGAAACTAGAAATAGAAACAATAAAGAAAGTTCAAAGGGAGACAACCATGGAGATAGAAAACCTAAGAAAGAGATCAGGAGTCACAGACGCAAGCATCACCAACCGAATACAAGAGATAGAAGAGAGAATCTCAAATGCAGAAGATACGGTGGAAAATATTGACACAGTTGTCAAAGAAAATGCAAAACGCAAAAAACTCCTAACTCAAAACATCCAGGAAATCCAGGACACAATGAGAAGACCAAACCTAAGGATAATAGGTATAGATGAGAATGAAGATTCCCAACTTAAAGGGCCAGTAAATATCTTCAACAAAATTATTGAGGAAAACTTCCCTAACCTAAAGAACAAGATGCCCATAAACATACAAGAAGCCTACAGAACACCAAATAGACTAGACCAGAAAAGAAATACCTCCCGTCACATAATAATCAAAACATCAGATGCACAAAACAAAGAAAAAATACTAAAAGCAGTAAGGGAAAAAGGTCAAGTAACATATAAAGGCAGACCTATAAGAATTACACCAGACTTCTCACCAGAGACTATAAAAGCCAGAAGAGCCTGGACTGACATCATACAGACACTAAGAGAACACAATTGCCAGCCCAGATTACTATACCCAGCAAAACTCTCAATCACTATAGATGGTGAAACCAAGATATTCCATGACAAAACCAAATTTGCACAATATCTTCCCACAAACCCAGCACTTCAAAGGATAATTGATGGAAAATGCCAACACAAGGAGGGAAACTACAACCTAGGAAAAGCAAGTAAGTAATCTTCCAACAACCCCCAAAAAAGATACAAACATAACTTTACCTCTAATAACAAAAATAACAGGAAGCAACAATCATTTTTCCTTAATATCTCTTAACATCAATGGTCTCAATTCCCCAATAAAAAGACGCAGACTATCAGACTGGATACACAAACAAGACCCAGAATTTTGCTGCATACAAGAAATGCACCTCAGTGACAAAGACAGACACTACCTCAGAATAAAAGGGTGGAAAACAATTTTTCAAGCCAACGGTCCCAAGAAACAAGCTGGAGTAGCCATTCTAATATCAAATAAAATCGACTTTCATCCAAAATTAATCAAAAAAGATAAGGAAGGACACTTCATACTCATCAAAGGAAAAATCTACCAAGGTGAACTCTCAATTCTGAACATCTATGCTCCAAATGCAAGGGCACCTACATACATAAAAGAAACTTTACTAAAGCTCAAAACACACATTACACCTCACACAATAATAGTGGGGGATTTCAACACCCCACTGTCAGCAATGGACAGATCATGGAAACAGAAACTAAACAGAGACACTTTGAAATTAACAGAAGTTATGAACCAAATGGACTTAACAGACATCTATAGAACATTTCATCCTAAAACAAAAGAATATACCTTTTTCTCAGCACCTCATGGTACCTTCTCCAAAATAGACCATATAATTGGTCACAAAACAAGCCTCTACAGATACAAAAAGATTGAAATAATCCCTTGCATCTTATCAGATCACCACGGACTAAGACTGGTCTTTAATAATGACAAAACCAATGGAAAACCCATGTGCACATGGAAACTGAACAACTCTCTACTCAATGATGACTTGGTCAAGGAAGAAATAAAGAAAGAAATAAAAGACTTTTTAGAATTCAATGAAAATGAGGACACATCATACCAAAACTTGTGGGACTCCATGAAGGCAGTGCTAAGAGGAAAGCTCATAGCTCTAAGTGCCTACAAAAAGAAACTGGAAAGAGCACACACTAACAAGTTGACTGCACAACTAAAAGCTCTAGAACAAAAAGAAGCAAATACACCCAGGAGGAGTAGAAGGCAGGAAATAATCAAACTCAGGGCTGAAATCAACCAAATAGAAACAGAAAGAACAATACAAAATATCAATAAAACCAGGAGTTGGTTCTTTGAGAAAATCAACAAGATAGATAAACCCTTAGCCAGATTAACCAGAGGGCACAGAGACAGTATCCAAATTAATAAAATCAGAACTGAAAAGGGAGACATAACAACAGAAACTGAAGAAATTCAAAAAATCATCAGATCCTACTACAAAGGCCTATACTCAACAAAACTGGAAAACCTGGATGAAATGGACAATTTCCTAGACAGATACCAGGTACCGAAGTTAAACCAGGAGCAGATAAACCATCTAAATAGTCCCATAACCCCTCAGGAAATAGCAGCAGTCATCAAAAGCCTCCCCACTAAAAAAAGCCCAGGACCAGATGGTTTTAGTGCTGAATTCTATCAGACCTTCAAGGAAGACCTAATACCAATTCTCTTCAAACTATTCCACAAAATAGAGACAGAAGGAACACTACCCAATTCGTTCTATGAAGCTACAATTACACTCATACCCAAACCCCACAAGGACCCGACAAAGAAAGAGAACTTCAGACCAATCTCCCTTATGAACATCGATGCAAAAATACTCAATAAAATTCTAGCAAACCGAATCCAAGACCACATCAAAACAATCATCCATCATGATCAAGTAGGTTTTATCCCAGGAATGCAGGGATGGTTCAATATTCGGAAATCCATCAATGTAATCCACTATATAAACAAACTTAAAGAAAAAAACCACATGATCATCTCACTAGATGCTGAGAAAGCATTTGACAAAATTCAACATCCCTTCATGATAAAAGTCTTGGAAAGATCAGGAATTCAAGGCCCCTACCTAAACATAGTAAAAGCAGTTTACAGCAAACCAGTAGCCAACATCAAGCTAAATGGAGAGAAACTTGAAGCAATCCCACTAAGATCAGGGACTAGACAAGGTTGCCCACTCTCCCCCTACCTATTCAATATAGTACTGGAAGTCTTAGCCAGAGCAATTAGACAGCAAAAAGAAGTCAAAGGGATACAAATAGGAAAGGAAGAAGTCAAAATATCGCTATTTGCAGATGATATGATAGTATACTTAAGTGACCCCCAAACTTCCACCAGAGAACTCCTAAACCTGATAAACAACTTCAGCAAAGTGGCTGGTTATAAAATCAACTCAAACAAATCAGTAGCCTTCCTCTACATGAAAGATAAACAGACTGAAAAAGAAATTAGGGAAATGACACCCTTCACAATAGTTGCAAATAATATAAAATACCTTGGTGTGAATCTAACCAAGCAAGTGAAAGACCTGTATGACAAGAACTTCAAGTCTCTGAAGAAAGAAATTGAAGAAGATCTCAGAAGATGGAAAGATCTCCCATGCTCATGGATTGGCAGGATTAATATAATAAAAATGGCCATCTTGCCAAAAGCAATCTACAGATTCAATGCAATCCCCATTAAAATCCCAACTCAATTCTTCACAGAGTTAGAAAAGGAAATTCTCAAATTCATATGGAATAACAAAAAACCTAGGATAGCGAAAACTATTCTCAACAATAAAAGAACTTCGGGAGGAATCACCATCCCTGACCTCAAGCTGTACTACAGAGCAATAGTGATAAAAACTACCTGGTATTGGTACAGAGACAGGCAGGAAGATCAATGGAATAGAATTGAAGACCCAGAAATGAACCCACACTCCTATGGTCACTTGATCTTTGACAAAGGAGCTAAAACTGTCCAGTGGAAAAAGGACAGCATTTTCAACAAATGGTGCTGGTTCAACTGGAAGACAACATGTAGAAGAATGAAAATTGATCCATTCTTATCTCCTTGTACAAAGCTCAAGTCTATGTGGATAAAGGACCTCCACATAAAACCAGATACACTGAAACTAATAGAAGAGAAGGTGGGGAAAAGCCTCGAATACTTGGGCACAGGGGAAAAGTTCCTGAACAGAACTCCAATGGCATATGCTCTAAGATCGAGAATTGACAAATGGGACTTCATAAAATTGCAAAGTTTCTGTAAGGCAAAGGACACTGTCAATAGGACAAAACGACAACCAACAAATTGGGAAAAGATCTTTACCAATCCTTCATCTGATAGAGGGCTAATATCCAATATATACAAAGAACTCAAGAAATTAGACTCCAGACAACCAAATTACCCTATTAAAAAATGGGGTATAGAGCTTAACAAAGAATTTTCAACGGAAGAAACTCGAATGGCCGAGAAGCATCTAAAGAAATGTTCAGCATCCTTAGTCGTCAGGGAAATGCAAATCAAAACAACCCTGAGATTCCATCTCACACCAGTCAGAATGGCTAAGATTAAGAACTCAGGTGATAGTAGATGCTGGCGAGGGTGTGGAGAAAGAGGAACACTCCTCCATTGTTGGTGGGACTGCAAGATGGTGCAACCACTTTGGAAATCAGTCTGGCGGTTCCTCAGAAAATTGGACATAGCATTACCCGAGGATCCAGCTATACCACTCCTAGGCATATACCCAGAAGATGCTCGAACATATAACAAGGACATATGCTCAACTATGTTCATAGCAGCCTTATTTATAATAGCCAGGAGCTGGAAAGAACCCAGATGTCCTTCAACTGAGGAATGGATTCAAAAAATGTGGTATATTTACACAATGGAGTATTACTCAGCTATTAAAAACAATGAATTCGAGAGGTTCCTAAGTAAATGGATGGAACTAGAAATTATCATCCTGAGAGGTAAGCCAATCACAAAAGAAGACACATGGTATTCACTCACTGATTATCGGATATTAGCCTAGAACCTTGAAATGCCCAAGATGCAACTCACAGGCCACATGAAGCCCATAAAGAAGGAAGACCAAGTGAGGGTGATTCGGTCCTTCTTAGAAGGAGCAACAAAATACTCAAGGGAGCAAATATGGAGACAAAGTGAGGGACAGAAACTGAAGGAGGGGCCGTCTCAAGACCACCCCACCTGAGTATCTATCCCATGTGCAATCACCAAAGGTAGATGCTGATGTGGAAGACAGGAAGTGCATGCTGATAAGAGCCTGATATGGATATCTCCTCAGAGGCCTTCAAGAGTCAGACATATTCAGAGGCAGATGCTCACAACTAGCCATTGAACTGATCATGGGGTTCTCAATAGAGGAGTTAGAGTGAAGACTGAAGGAGCTGAAAGGGTTTGTGGCACCATGAGGAGAGCAACAATACCAACCAACCACAGCTCCCAGGGTCTAAACCACCAGCCTGGGAGCACTTAGGGGGGGATCCAGGGCTTCAGCTGAATATGTAAAAGTGGAGGGCCCTGCTGAGCATAGGTGGAAGAAGAGAACCTTGACCTCATGAAGGCTGGATGCCCCAGGGGGTGGGAATTTTGAGGGTGGGGAGGTGGGAGTGGGGGGGTGTAGATAGAGGCTACATCCACAGAGAAGAAGGAGGAGGGGCGAGGGGATTGGGGGTTCCGAGGGGGTGGTGGGGGATGGGGTAAGGGGACAACATAGGAAATGTAAATAAATCATCCAATAAAAAAAAAACTTTTATTTCTCTGATAACTTGATATGATTCATTTTATTGTATGAAATCCTCCTACTCTTCACTCTCCTGCCTCTTTCTTAAACCCAGTGAGTCCAAGTTTGTGTTGGCCAACTACTCTGTAGTGTGGGGCCTACCCTGGGGCATTGTCGATATGCCAGTAGTCCTCCATATAATGAAAAATTGACTCTGTCTTCCCTAGCAGCTATCAAAATCCAGTAGCTCCTCAGCTAAGAATGGGACTTGTGTCCACCTTCCTGACTTCTCCATGCTGGGAATTGATCTGGTTTGAACTTGAACTGTGCTGTTATAATCACTGTGAGTTCACATGCATGCATCTGCTCTCTTGCTTCCAGAAAACATTGCTTCCTTGAAGTCATCACCATCTCTGTCTCTTATAGTCTTCCTGTTCCCTCTTCTATAAAGATTCCTAAGCCTGGAGGAGAGATGTATGATATAGATATCCCGTTTGGGACCGAGCACTTCTGCACAGTTCTGATTAGTTGCAGGTCTCCGTGCTAATCCTCACCTACTATAAAATGCAGCTCCTCTGACAAAGGTTGAGAGATGCGCTGATCTATGTCTATAGCAATACGACTTTAGGAATTATTATGCTGTGTCCATTTAGAAGAATGGAAAATGACTTTCAACGTGAGACCCAAAGAAGCCGACCTCACAAAGACAGGAGGGCTAGAGTCAGGGATTCAGGCAGGGGCAAGTCAGACGTGAGAGTGGTGTGGAAGGTGAGCAGTGTCCTGAAGCATGCTGGGCACAAGGGAGAGTGTCATCAAGATGAAAATGGAAGGGGTGGGCTGGAGAGATGGCTCAGTGGTTAAGAGCACTGACTGCACTTCCAGAGGTCCTGAGTTCAAATCCCAGCAACCACATGGTGGCTCACAACCATCTGCAATGAGATCTGATGCCCTCTTCTGGTGTGTCTGAAGACAGCTACAGTGTATTCATATATAATAAATAAATCTTAAAAAAAAAGAAAATGGAAGGAGCTAGAGACATATGCAGACCCTTGCTTACTGTGTGTGGTCAGTTTGGGTTTTAGTTAAATGAACTGAAAGGCAAGGAAAAATCTAGAGAATCAGGAATAGAGATTTGTAAGGACCAGGCCACGCTGTCTACTGTGAGGTCTCAAGTGATAGCTACCGTCTAGATGGGGAGATGTTAAATGAATCACCAGACATTTAGAAGAAAGACGGTCCTCGCTGGGTTGTAAGTAGGAGTTTCAGTAGGTTTCCAACAGGCAGGGGAACTAGTAACTAAGAGAAAGGCAAAGCATCTTCTAGGGCCTTCTCCTGAGGCTAATAATTCACATTCTCTGTACCCTAGATGCAAAACTCTCTACATTATTAGAAATGTTTCTCAAGAATCTCTAGACCTATTAACAACTGAAGAAAGCTCTACAGGGCGAGGAGAGCTTGTGATTGCCTAAGGAAACCTCGGTGGAAAGAACAAGGTTAAAGACCAACTATCTCCTATCCCACCTCCTTAGCGTGGCAAAGCACAGCAGCGTATTCTAATTTACAGCTCCAATTAAATCATAATGTTAAGGTCACTCTTTAGATACTCTGACACTACGTTATTAAATCGTAAGCACTTACAGATGTTATTGTTGCTCTTGTTATCACTTTAGAGGTGTCTCTGAAGAGTTTGTGAATGGACAGCAAGTCCAAAGGAAATTAAATCTTATTCTTATAAAAATAAATTTGACCATCCACGAAGAATTGGATAAATTAACTAACCATCAAGAACCACTTACACTAATTTTAAATTTATTATTATCTATTGACCACCTACTGCATGCCAAAAATTTTTAAATATTTGCTGTCAATCAGTGAAGCAGGTGTCATTGGTCTCCTTTACAACCTGAAAAAAAAAATTGAGGCTCACAGAAGGCTCATATGCCTAGATCAATGTCATGAACAGTGATTGCCCTCAGGATCTGTCAGACACAATAGTGTCACGTGATATTCTGTGATATCATTCTGTGATATTCTGCATGTGCTTGTGTTTATTATTTCCTTGAGGTTATCTGTAGTCTTGTGTGCAAAGCCATCAAGAAAAAAAGCAGCTATTCTGCCTAGATTGGCAAACTCAGATGCCCTCTGGGCCCAGAAAAATGATATTGATTACTAAACACTCCAGTACTATTGAGAAAAAATACAGAGCTTATGTTATTCTAGTTCGTCTTCATTGGGTACCTTGTTAGAATCACCATGGATTGTAGTGAGAATTTTGGTTTCTTTAAAAACCCAGTCATATGTGAATATGTTTTTGTTTGGATCCCAGGTGTGGGATATGGGGCTACTTCAGTTTGTCCACAAATGTTGATTATGATTGTCTTGTGCTGTAGGAGGGGCATGATTTTTACCAGCTGTAAATAGTTTATGTTTGAAGTTCTGGGGATTCTTGAGAGGGCATAAATGCAAGAGCTCTGAGAGGGACTGTGGCAGCTGCTGCTCTGCCTCCTGCTGGTCGCAGCTGCTGCTGCTGCTGCTGATGATGATGATGACGACGATGATGATGATGATATTGATGCTGGTGGTGGTTGCTGCTACTGGTCCCTGCTGTTGTTGGTTCCTAATGTTGCATTTGCTGGATTGCTGGATTGCTGGATTGCTGGATTGCTGGATTGCTGGATTGCTGG
>NW_021604629.1:5004599-5035367 GCF_004785775.1 Grammomys surdaster
TTGCTGGATTGCTGGATTGCTGGATTGCTGGATTGCTGGATTGCTGGGCTGCTGGATTGCTGGGCTGCTGGATTGCTGGGTTGCTGGGTTGCTGGGTTGCTGGGTTGCTGGGTTGCTGGATTGCTGGATTGCTGGGTTGCTGGATTGCTGGATTGCTGGGTTGCTGTATTGCTGTATTGCTGTATTGCTGTATTGCTGTATTGCTGGGTTGCTGGGTTGCTGGATTGCTGGATTGCTGGGTTGCTGGATTGCTGGATTGCTGGATTGCTGGGTTGCTGGATTGCTGGGTTGCTGGGTTGCTGGGTTGCTGGATTGCTGGGCTGCTGGGCTGCTGGATAATCTGAAGATGAAGATTGGGCTTGCCCCTAGGAACCCAATACCCCTAATCAGCAGGAAGATGTCTAAAGGAATCTATGCCCCATTTCCCCTCTAACCTTCTTTCTCTCCTACCTAGCTTTGGGGGATTGGAAGGGGTCAGGGTGGAATAAGGGTTGGAAGGGTGGTAGATATTAGAACCCAATAAAATAACCAAAGGAACACACCAACAATGGATGGTGAGGCATCTCTAGAAAGACTTTTCCTTTTTTCCCCCCATTTTTCAATTTCATATGTATGGAATTTTTCCTGTATGTATGTCTGTGTACCAAGTATGTGCCCAATGCCTTCAAAGACCAGAAAAGGGTGTTGTATTCTCTGAGACTGAAGTTACAGGTGGTTGTGAACCATCATATGGGTGCTGGGAATTAAACATAGTCTTCTGCAAGAGTAGTCACCAATCATCTCTCCAGCCTGTTTCCAAACAGATTTAACTAAACCAAGAAAACCCATCCTGAACGTGAGTGGCTAGGGAACTGGATTTAATATATTGAGAAATTGAGCCCAGCACCAACATGCATCACTCTCTGCTGTCTGCCTGTGGGTAGCTCCTTCACTCTCTTGCTACCATGACTCCCCATCATAACAAGCTGTATCTCTTCAACTGTGAGCCAAAAGAAAGCACTCTCCACTTAAGTTGTTTTATAAGGTATTTTGTCACAGTAAAAAGAGTAACTAATGCACTAGGGGATGGAGCACAGGTCCCTTTCCAGGAAGGTATCTTCTGCTCAGTTCAATGTGGTGGCAGCAGCTGCAACTTAAGCTACTGGAAACTCAGCCCAGGAGACCAGATGTGCTTTTCAAGGAAGCAGGAGACATGGCCATTTGCAGGGAAGCTCAATGGGGTTTGAAAGTTTGCAACCAAACTCAAATATGCTTTTTGAAAATGGAGCAGGGTAAACAGCACTGTGTACACCAACACCACGTTAGCCCAGCTAAATGAATGTGTGAGCAGAATCCAGCCTTCAGGCTATGACTTTCCAGCTTCCACCACACAGACTATTGAAGAATTATTTATGAGTTGGAGGGGTTTGCTAAACAACCTTAATGGCTGATGATAGGGAATGGCCCAACTGTATGTGATGCAGACATCTGATTAAATTTTTAAAGGCATACGTAGTGAGCAGCCTGGAGACGATGTAGTACCCTAGAAAATTCTTAGGAAACATAGCAGGATAACATGCTTCTGATGTAACATTACACTTAAAAAGCAAATTATCAAATAATAGCCAGACAAATGTTTGATGTCTGGAGCTATGAGACAGTTACAAGGATGATTCAGGCACTTCCCAACATGAATGTCACACCTCAGTAAAAAACAATAGTGATGCTCGTGCTATGGTTACCACTCT
The DNA here is from genome assembly GCF_004785775.1 of Grammomys surdaster. Taxonomy (NCBI): domain Eukaryota; kingdom Metazoa; phylum Chordata; class Mammalia; order Rodentia; family Muridae; genus Grammomys; species Grammomys surdaster. The sequence continues at coordinate 5,006,327 of NW_021604629.1, forward strand.
GTGCTGTTCTGCATGGATATGGACAGGGATTTCCTGGATGCATGGCAAAGGAAACAACGTGAAGGAGTTGGTTTTAAGATAATGGGAAATTCTGTTTCTATTTTTGCTATATATTGATTTCTATCTATTACTGTCATTGCCACAGCTCTTAGAGGGAAGGTATTCCTAGAAAAGATGTAATCCCAGAAGATCCAGAATAGAATTTCATCTGACTTTTAGAAAAATCAGTACATAATTACCTTCCCATTTTAATACAGAGTAAATGTTCAAAAAAGAGATGGAAAAAGCACTTGCTGTTCAATAACAGCCTGCATTCCATTTCCATTTCTGACTGTGGACACTGTGCATCATATAAAGCCAGGCATAGTGACATATGCTTGTCTTCTGAACCCTGAGGAGGTAGACACAAGATTCGATGGCCAGACAGGATAGACAAATTGGTGAGCTCCAGGTTAGGAGAGAGGGAAGCAGAATCTCAAAATGTAACATTGAGAAATACTGAAAAAGTCACCCATTTTTTACCTCTGACCTACATATGGGCAGGTGCACATACACACACACACTCATACACACACACACACACACACAGAGAGAGAGAGAGAGAGAGAGAGAGAGAGAGAGAGAGAACTTCCAAGGAGGGATTGATTGACTTTTATATTTGTTCTGGGTCATTTTTTGTCTCTTCCAAACTGAGTCATTAACATGGCTCAGTTTTATGCCCAGAAGGTTGAAAAGGAAGTTAGCAGTACTAACGCCCTACAAGGTATCAAATAGGCATAATACTACTGCCTATAGACATTGTTACTTGAAAGTCCCAAGCAAGGTGAGCCTATTCTATGCTCACTGAGCTACATCTGCCCCTTTAAATCAGTCCTAGTAATTTCTGCTGTAGTTAAAAGGCCAACCAAATGACTTTTAAAAACTGAGAAAAAAAATCATGTCATATGACCAGAATTCAAGGCAAGAGGTCAGCAAAAGCTCTGGTTCTTTTGATATTGACTCCATGCTCTTTCTACATGGCCTTCAGCCTTCAATCTAGAAGGAGAGTCAAATTCCTATTCCCATCCAACGAAGGAGTGATACTGTTTCCCTCCGTGCTTCTCTTTGGAGAGGGTTTCCCTTTGCCCGAGCTTCCTAATTAAACCCCAATTAGTGTCTCAGAATAGGACAGGATGTAAAAAACAGAAAATGAAATGATGACATTACTATGAGAAGCACAGACTAACCACCTGGATAGAGGCTGCCATGTGTACCAACTCCAATGTCGTTGGCATCTGGTATCAAATTTTACTCCTCTAAATATCTTAAAGAGTGCTCACCTCCTCACTGGTTTCTAAGTAACCATTGTCTCTTGCTGGACCATAGGAAAATCCTCTTGACTAACCTATCTGCAAGTCTCTTGCTCAGTGAAGCAGCCTAAAAAATTAGATATATCTACATTGGGAGCAAGAGACTCAGAGGAGTCAGGAAGAAAGCCAGGAAAAGAAGGCTTGCTCTCCTGTTGTAGAAGTGTCCTTCATTGTAGCAAGATGATACTGCCTGGTCTGACCTGATAGACAAGTCACAAGGTGATTCTGAGAACTAAATGTAATTAGCAATCACATCAGCAAATATCCAGGAAATAGGAAATTAAAACCTCAGGAAGAACATCCTACCAAGAATAACACCCACCCATCTCACATGTGTTTTGAGGACTTAATCCCTGGCTGCACTGAACATAAGTGACAAGGGTGCACAAGAGTGTACTGTCTTTGCCCTCAGAGACAGACCTCTATCAGAAAAGGCAGCCATTAAGTCAACCAATTACAGATGAATTATTTAATTACCATTTTGATAAACCCTGTTGATCAAAGATACAGAAGCCTAAAAGCAGATAATAGTGCAAGGTAAGTGGTGTGAAATCAGAAAATGCTTGCCCAAGGAGGTGATATTTAAACTGAGTGGGATTCTGATTCAGAGGAAAGGGGAGTTTATTCCAGAAAGAAGGAACTGTGTATACTAAGTCCCTAGGCTGAATTCAACAAGGGAAAACTAAAAGAAAGTCCCAGAGGGACAACATAGGGCATAAAGTGAAATGGAAATTTCTGGTTTCTTTGGAAACTCAGTTATGTCATATAATGTTTTGCTAGGGCAGACAGGTGAAAGGATGTTTTGCTGAAGCAGACATGTGAGGGGACATGTGATGTTTAGAAAGACTATAAATATGATGCCACAGACAGACAGTGGGAGGAGGCTCTGCCACAGACCGTGGGAGGAGGCTCTGGCATTGGTTCACCTTGCTCCATTTCTCCAGTCTTTGCTGATGATGCTCTTGTATTGATTTGCCTTGCATCAGGTTGCTTATCATTGCTTGTCATGACCTCATAGAGAGTGGTTTTATAGAGAGTAACTGCCAAATAACTTCTTGTGATATTCTGGTGGCTTCTTGCTGCTTCCTTAGACTTGAGCCAAGTGGCAGAGACTCATGGTTTCCTCTGGTTCGAATTGCCATTGCTGATTCATGATTGGTGACTGCCGAGTAGACTGGACTGCCACTGCTGATTTGTGCTGGTGTTTTCCTAGAGGACTGGATAGCTGACAATGAAGAACTGAATAACCCCAAAGAACTATTTATAAACAGATCCATAACCCCTGTTTCCTATCAACCTTTCTTTTCTACTACCTCTGATGAGTAGTTGGCTAGAAGGGAGGGTGAATCATTTAAGAAGTATAAGAACCCTTATTAAAGTAAGTTTTGAAAAATCTAAGCCAACAATGAAGAATGGTCCCTGTGAGCTGTGGGGCAGAAGCCTTCAGAACCTGTCCTACTGGAGGATGGTTAAGCATGTGACACTTTTAAAAACTCAAAAAGAGATACTACAAGTGACCCTCAGGAGCAGGAGGCAAGTGAGCTGATTCTAGGATTCTCAAAGGGGTGCCCTTGTCAGGGGACCAGGCTCTGATAAAACCGGAACATTATGTTCAGTGTGTCCTTTCACCCATTCACAGTGTCACCGTAAAACCACACATCTCAGAATGATGCAAATCCCTATCTAGAGCCAGCAGAACTGACATGACTCCTGTGATGGCTCATAAGGGTCCCAAATACCTGAGGCCTGGCAGCCCTCTTGCTGTGACCCTGTAGTCAATCTGCTTTGCACCACACGCAAAAGGCCTGGCCTCCCTCTAGCCCCAGATGAGCAAGGGTTAATTTGCCTGTTAATTTTCCACATGAAGTGATATGTGAAAAGAAGCAGAGACAGACACTGTCTCCAGCTGAGAAATCAATTCAGGCTTTAAATTACTCTAGTGACCCAGTCGCCACTGGGGCCCCAATGCTATCTCTCCTGGCTTGTAGTATGTTGCACTCCTTGAGCCTGGAGCCCAAAATGTACCCTGGAAGGTTTTGCTGCTGAACCCCAGGAGCCCAGTAAAGTCCCTATGGAGAAGAACAACATGAGGATAAGGCAGCATATCCCCAGATCAGGCAGGCAGCCTGACACCCCCCCCCCAGTACATGGGGGTTGGTGCTGACATCTGCTGAGCCCATGTCCCTGTGAGGCAACTGCATAGCAGTTGATGTGGCACACCCATGCCTGGGGCTCAGAGGCCACCCTTTTAGCACTCCCAACATTTGATAGTTCAGTTGTCTTGGGTCATGTATCAACTTCACAAGATACACATGCACATCAGATCCTTTCTTTGGCTCAGAAAGAAGCTGGAGAAGGCATCTGTGTATATTAATATTGGAACTTTAAAAGGCTATACTGCTTCTAGTTCTAACCTTCAGTTCTTCCAGATGACAGACAGGTAACCTCAGCTCACAGTGATCTCTCTGTATCTTGGACTCTTCACCTTCGTAATGGACACAGTGTCTCCCAAACTGGTCATACAAGTTACACAGAGATAAATAAAATTGCTTCCATTTGTCACAACATCACATAAAGCAGTTTCCCGGGGCCCAGGGAAGAGCTGAGGGAAAGACTGTGGGAGGGACTGAGGGAGAGGCTGGGGAAAGTGACTGAAATAGGTCCAGGGTGTCTGCAGAGGAGGGATAAAAACATTCTAGAATTAGATCATGATCGTGTGTGTGTGAAATATTAAAGGCCAGTGAACTGCACACTTGGAAGGGATAATGTGGACATGTGAGTTGTACCTGTACAAGCTACAACTGTATGTGAGTGCATGGTTGCACACACTATAAGGCATGTATAAAATTCATTTTGGGGCAGGGCAGTGGTGGTGCAAGCCTTTAATCCCAGCACTTGGGAGGTTTCTGAGTTTGAGGCCAGCCTGGTCTACAGAGTGAGTTCCAGGACAGCCAGGGCTACACAGAGAAACCCTGTCTCGAAAAAAAAAATCATTTTGGGCTGTCTCAGGAGGAAGGACATGTAACATGAATCCAGACAATGGAGAATGTGTAAACATGAGCTCAGAAAGGAAGCTTCAAGAAGAATGAGGGTTGCAGGTGTTGTACATAATCCATCTGTCACATAGACGCCATGTGCAGTCAACAGCTGTCTTGTTGGACAGGACTGGTCTAGAAGGAAGACTATTAAAGGGCTCTAAGGAGGAAAAACACTACCACTGACCACATACCACACTCTACTACATGACCTTATTCCACTCAGTGACAACTCTTGTCCCCATTTGACATCTGAGCAAACTGAGGCCTGAGGCATAGAGCTTTGCAAAGTTAAGGGAAAGGACTTTGTTTATAAATTGAGAGAAAAGATATCTGAATCAAGAAGAGATCTAGGCAATAAAACAGGGGGTCTGGGAGGAAGTGTGGGTGAGGGCCAGAGGTCATACATCAAAGGACATTTGACAAACAGAAATCCCCATAGGGGAAGGTATATTTGACATGTCACAGGAGGTGTTAGTTACAACGCCAGACATGTAGAGATGAGTAGAAAGCCGCTCTGTCATTCATCTGGACTCAACTTGAAATGTATCTCCATTCTGCAAAAGCTGAAAATCTAACTATGAGGTTTCTGACGGAGACTCAAAGCAGTCTTCACTTTCTTGCAGTGTCCCCCAGGCTCCTCCTTGCCTGACTTCCTGATGCCCCCACTGTACTTTAGCAGCCACAAAAGCCTTAGCCTCCTTCTCCCCTCTCTCCTCACCAGCCTTTATCTCCTTTCTCTTACAGTGCTGGCATCCCCTTCCATCTTTATTTGGAACCTCTTTCTTCTCCTTCATGAATAATCTAGGAGAGGAACTTTTAGGAACCCCTCTTTCCTGATTGTGATTAAAGTGTGTCTCTCTGAGCTTCCTAAACCCTCATTAGCTGAGAACACAACGCCTGCAGGCACCATGTTTCCTTCCTTTTGGACAGAGCAAGCTAGTGGGTCTGCCCAACACATACAATACTATTTTACACAGCGCATCTGTTAAAACCATTCAGGTCAACCACTTAGCCTGGCTCCCTGGCTTGCAGAAAAGTACTGGCCTGCCAGTCTCTTCACACGTGTTGAGAAACCTGAGAAATCAGAAAGATGGCATAAAGCCCAATCCCATTGTATCTTATCACAGCAGATGCCAACCAGAGGGCAGCTGGTGACTCTGAGCACTACAATGGTGCTGGACGTTCAGGTTGGGAGTCTCACTGCGTTCTAGCAGTGTCTTTATGGCTGACTTACTTAATATCCTCCTCTCTGGCCTTGTGAAGCCAACTGCCTATCTTTACACTTGAATTTTCTTTATTTGTATATGTGAGCATGTGTATTTGTGTGTGTGTGTGTGTGTGTGTGTGTGTGTGTGTGTGTGTGTGTGTGAGAGAGAGAGAGAGAGAGAGAGAGAGAGAGAGAGAGAGAGAGAGAGAGAGAGAGAGAGAGAGGGGTGGGGGGCACATGCCAGACTGCTTTGATGGTCAGTCATCTCCTACCTTTTCATGAGTTCCAAGGATACAATCAGGCTTTCACAGTGAGTGCTTTTGCTTACAGAGCCATCTCATCAAAGTTAATTTCTTTTTTTCCAAAGAGTTGGGAAGGTAAATCTACTAAAAGATGATGCTACTCCTATTCAAAACAAGCCTTTAATTTACGGATATTTTTATAGTAACTCCTAAATGGATTCATTGAGTGGTTTCAAATGTATTTTTGAATACTGTTATTATGACTGGAATCAAAATACACTCCTGAGGGGGAGGGTGGGCTCGCCCAGTTGCACTAAAGAACTAAAGCACAGGTACGTGAAAGAAGTTGCCCTTACCTTCACGTACTCCTCTGGCTTTGAAGAGTGTGGGGCTACGCCTGCAGCTGGTGTAGACAGGGGTATTTCATGCTAACAGGTCTTATATTCAGCACCCACACATGGCCAGGATCCTATGTCTCACTAACTTGTCCAGAGCTATGAGCAAGCTGAGCCAAAAGGACTCAGGCTTTTCCTGACCTCAATCTTCTATCCACAAGGCTGAAAGAAGTCCTCAAAGCTCCACCTTCATCTAATCCAGCCCAAGACTGAGTGGCCCCACTTGAAAGAATGAAGCCCCCATTTACCAGGGAGCCCCAGAATTAAAACCCTGGCAGGTCCCACCTGAGGATCCTGCCTGAGGGCAGTATCAGAAAAGAGGCAGAGAGGAGGAAGCTGGAACCTGTTGATTGTAGGGTTCTGCTACTTGAAACATTGGGTTCTCGTGTGCCTTGTACCTAAAGCAGGAGCTAGAGCACAGCTGGCTCTCAGAAAAACAAAAAGAAACTGAATAGATTATTGACATTCCAGGTCAATAAACCTGAAGAGGTGAAAGAATATAGAATGCTAGCAAACAAAACAAAGCAAAAACTGCACCAACCCCATTATGAAAAGATGTAAAGTACAAGAGTGGGTGAGGTGTGGAGGGCTGAGCAACAGGGCCTATTTACCAAGGGCCTGGGGTGCCTTACTGACTTGGTGTACTTCCTTCTGAAAGCAGTAAGCCCTTGCATGCTGATTTTTGAGCAGAGGAAGGAAGTAGTCTGATTGGTAATTTAGAAGTATCACTCAGAAAAAAGAAGTATGGAACCAAAGTTTAAAATGATCAGAGATTGACTTTAGTCATCAGCAATGACAAGAGGAATGGAAAGAAAAAGAATAAAGAGAGAGACATAGCCGGTTGAGTGGATTGTGTGTGGAGCCGGAGTGGGAGCTGAGACCGTTTTTAGACCCACAATGTTAGAAACTTTGCACATTGCACCAAGAAGCAGGTCACAGCAGAAGGGTTTGGGGGTCCTGAGAAGAGAAACAGATTGTCAATGCTGTCACAAGGAGAAACGCACTTGGAGGTCCACATCTGCCTTATCGAGCAGCAAGGACGTACAGAGACCATCGAGCCCTAATTGTCTCCAAATAATTACTCATCACTCGGTGATTCATTTGACTTTGCATCAAAAATGAGTGTAAAAATTAAATTTTATGGGCAAATGATTTGAACAGGCATTTCACAAAAGAAGAGACATAAATGGCTAATAAACATGTGAAAGTATGTTCAACACCATTAGTCATCAGGGAAATAAGTACTAAAGCCATAATGAGATACATTTTTTATGTGTCTGAAGTAGGGTGGGTGTAATTCTAAAAGGACAGATAACTAGAGGACAAGACTCTGGTGAGGCAGTGATGGCTAATGAAGTATTATTGGAACAAGTGTCATTTCAAACACTGACAAGGTCAAAGTCTAAGACGGAGCGCTGACAAGGACGTGGACCTGTTGGAACTCACACTCATGCTAGTGAGGATGCAGAATGATTCATCCACTTAGGACAAGTTTGATAACATCTTATAAAGTTAAAAGAAGACCCTGTTATTACAAATAATGCTGCAAGCCATCACTCAGCATTCACATGAGAAAAGTGAGAAAGCATGCCATCATGAGACATGCACAGCTCTATTAGTAACAGTCAAGAGCTGGAGATCCGCTGCTGCCAGAATACCTGCTTATTAAATGAAAATCTCAATAGCCACCACAGGCTACTACCCTACAAGGAGGCCCCAGAAGTCTGCAAAGCCATCCAGGCTACTGCCATTGCTCTGGTTGCCCGCTATAACTAGACGGCAAGAGTCCATTGCTGAAGACATCACACACTTCAGTCGCAGGTCTTAGAGAAATCAATCCCAAACTCACCAGGAAACATCCTCACTGTCCCAGAAGGTGCTGTGCAAGCCACGAAAGGGGAAGGGCATCAGTGATAAAGAAAGTAAATAGAAAAAATAATAATACACCTACTAGAGAAACAAATTAATAAAGCCAAATGACAGTTCTTTCAAAAGACTAATAAATTGAAAAACTTTATTAAATTCATCAAGAAAACTTTGTAAAAGCCAAGCAACAACAGATTAGAGAAGGAAACATCACTACAGCTTCTAAAGCCATTAAAAATAATAGCTGTCTGGGGTGGGGAATACGGCCTCATGGTAGATATTTGCCTAACACACTCAGGGTCTCAGTGCAGTCCCTGCCCCCACCAAATGTAGGCCCCCACAATTCTCCAAACAAGAAAGAGACAATTTTAGTAAACCTATAACTATTAAAAATCTAATTTGTAAAATTTTCTCAGTATAGGAAATATGTATATATTCAGCAAGTACTCTGCTCAACCCTGATTTTATAATTTTTAAATTTTCTGAAAAGAAATCTCCATCCCCAGCAGGTTTCACTAGAGGATAATTAAACTAAGCATTTAAAGACGATGAGAGACAATGTTATGTAATTCCTCTGGAAAACAGAATAGGAGGATTACATCTCATCTCTCTTTAGGAGATCAGAGTTATTTTGATAGCAAACTGCATGAAAATGGTACAGAAAAGACAACTGTAACCAATATTCATTTTTAGAATGGGTATAAAATTATTAAGAAAATGCATACCTGGACCGAGTAGACTTCATTCAAGAGAAACAAAGCTAGTCAGTATTCAGGGAGCCAGGCATGGTGCACACCTTTAACCCCAATACTTCAGAAGCAAAGTCAGTCAGATCTCTGTGAGTTCAAGGCCAGCCTGATCTATACAGTGAGACCTTGTTTCAAAAATTGGTCAATTTGACCCATATGAATAAAAGCCAACAGAAAAAATCTGATAATTGATTCAAAAATAGCATGTGGTCAAAGTTAAATATCTATTTATGATTTTTTTAAAATCCTTTCAAAACTATGAGTAGAGGGGACTCTCCACAACTTGATGCAGAATAGCTACACAAAACTCATTATACTAAGTAGAAAGGTATCTCTCTAGAGCTGTAAAGAAGGCAAGGATGTTCACTCTCATCATCTCAATAGAAAGAGCTGGCCAACATAAGGCCAGAAAAAAAAAAAAGCAAAAAGGTTAAAGGTAATGAAGTATGTAGGAAAAGAAGAAATAAGTGTCCTCATTTTCACATGGTATGATGTAAAGAAAATCTCCAAAGAAATTCCTTGGGTGATGTTGTGGATAGCCCTGGTGCTGTTTGCATTTTGATGCTAATTCCACTTCCCCAAGAGGGGCTGCCTGGAACAAGGAGTGAATCATGTACTCAGGACTTCATGTGACCTTTCTAATAAATAAAGAAACCAATCATTGGGCAAGTAGGCAGGACTTCTGGCAAGGATGGAGGAGACAGGAGAAAGGAGTGGGCTTTTGGACGGGAAGGATGATGGATCAAAAATATAGGTAGCAGAGACCCCCGGTTCCTTTGGGATCTGCTACCAGGGGATTTCACTTAGAATGGCTTACTTTTAGGATGCTAGTTGCTGTGCCCAATGATTGTGTTGCCTTTTGATTCTAAACTAAGATTGTGTGGTGTTTTCCTTCACGAGGTGACTCAACTGGGTTCCAGAAAGAAAGGTGTAGTGGCAAAGCATGGATTTGCAAGAAGTGCACCCCCAAAAGGCGGTGGAATTTGGAAGCATGGGACTGGCATGGCAACAACTTGCCATGGGAACTAAGTGAGCTGGGTGGAGAGATTTCGGAGCTTCGGGTCAGAGTCTCCACGGGATGAGAAGGCCTGCCAGTGCCTTGCCAGAAATAGTGTAGATTGTTTTTGGTTTTTTGCATTTTTTAATATTACATACTACAGTGTGAGTAAATGAGTTCACAAGGTCATGGCATTCAAGATCACCCCACAAAGGTTGATCATATATACTAGTAATAAAGGTAGGACAATAAGGACCAGTGGCATTGCTCAATGAATGTGTGAGGTTTGCAACAATTCCCACAGATGTCCCCTGACCTACACACGTGAACTGTGGCACACATATACATAAATGGTAAATGTCATAACATGTCATAACAGGGCACATAAAATTCTATTTTCAATCACTACAAAGTATAATAAAATACTTATATGTGAACCATATATGAGATTTGTAAGCTAAAGACTAGAAACTTGGGAAAGGGCATCTGAACAGAGGGATACTATACTCAAGGACTGGAAAACTAATTTTAAAAATCAGATATTCACAAAATGGGACATGGGATGAATGCAATTCCTACAAAAGTCCTACCAATAAACATTCTAAACATTTATGGAAAGGGAGCCCATGGCTAAAATGAATTGAAAGTGACCAATGAAGAAGAGGAAGACCCACTCTATCCAATGTTCATCCCTGTTATGTAACAAATAGGCACAGGGTTCAGTGGAACTGAATACCACCTTCAGGAAGAGGCCCACAGGAACATGTCCAACTGTGTCATCTCAGTAGAAGAAAGCTAGTGTATTAATCAGCTTCCTAGCTCTATAACAAAACATTTAAGATAACCAACTGGCAAAGAGAAAGGTGTGTTCTGCCTCTGTCTTGGAGGTTCTAGCCATTTTCTCTCTTATGGTAGGCAGCACATCATGGTGGGAGCCGAGGGCAGAGCAAAACCACTCAACACATGACTAGGAAACAAAGGGGAAGGAGACATAACTTGGGTCCCATAATCCCCTTCAAGAGCACACTCCTGTGACCTAAACACTTCCCATAGAAGTTTTTTGTTTTGTTTGGTTGATTGGTTTTGCTTTTGTTTTTCTCCAGTTCCAGTCCACCCCATTTCATCCCCAGCTCTGTAGCAGAAAACCTGCTGTGGTCTCCCTTTCCTCTCTGATCTTACCCCACAACAGATCCCAAAGATCTTCTCCCCCAACTTTCTTTTTTCCAACTCATCCTACCATCCCACCCTCCAATACCAGCAGGCATTCACTGGAAACCCAGCAGCAGAGCAGAACAGGGAAACAGATCAGCACCTTGTTCAGTCATCATCAGGGGAGCTTCCTTTAGCAGCAGGTGGAAACAGATGCAGAGAAAATAGGATGTCTCTACCAAATCCCCCACCCCCAGCTCAGGGAACCCTGAGGAAGAAGAGACAGAAAGAATATAAGAGCCAGAGGGGATAGATTATACCAGGAGAACAAGGCCCTCTGAATCGGCTAAGCAAGGTACATATGAACTCACAGACTGAAGCAGCAAGCACAGGGCCTACACTGTCTGCACCAGGTCCTCTGTGCATATGTTATAACTTTCAGCTTAGTAGTTTTATGGGACTCCGGAGTGTGAGAATGGGTGGGTCTCTATTCTTGTGTCTGCTCACAGGACTCTCTTCCTTCTGTCAGTTTGCCTTGGCCAACTCAGTATGTTTTTTCTGCTTCATCGTATTATATCTTATGTTGTTTGGTTTGGTTGTTATCCCTTAGAAGCTTGTTCTTTTCTAATGAGAGACAGAAAGGGAGTGGATCTAGAGGGGGAGGGGAGGTGGGGAGGAATTAGAGGAATAGAGAATAGAACTATAAACAGGATATATTATATGAAGAAAGAATCTAATTTCAATAAAAGGAAAAAATGAAGAAAATAAAAGATCTCCCATGAGTCCATCCAATATCCCCCCCCCCAAAAAAAAACCCACAGAGTTGAAGATCAAGCCCTCACCACATGGCTTCTGCAGAATACTCCTCACCCAGGCCATGGCAGAAACTTTTCCATAGACCATGCTGGAACCACTGGTATCCAGACACCAAAATGAATGCCTTCCAATGCTCACAGTTTGTATTACTGCTCCAAGATATTTATTTAGACAGTATATAAAACTCACTACTCATGAAGAAAGAGAGTGACATACTAAATTGCATTAAAATTAAGAGATTCTGTTTATTAAAAAGGCAAGATAAAAGCTGGAGCATTTAAGGGTAAAGAGAAAGCAAGCTTTAAGCCAATGGAGAGTGCTTGCATTAGATATATATAGCCCATAAGGAACTCTGTCAAGAATATTGAGAATGTGTATGAAGCATTAGGAGAGGGGACAGTAAAGGGGATTTCCAAATCATTGACAAACAGGTGAAAAGATATTCCTTGAGATGGTGCCAATGCAGCCAACAGAGTGTCTTGACATAGAAAAGAAAGAATAGCACTGAATATTGTCAAGGAGGGACTGGGAACATAGCTCTCTTGATAGAGCGCTTGCCTGGTGTAAGTGAAGGCTGGGTTTGATCCCTAGCCATTAATGATCCCATGTAAATTGGACATGATGGTTTGTGCCTGAAATCCTAGTACTTAAGAAGTAGAAGCAAGAAAATCAGGGGTTCAAGGTCATTCTCAGCTACAGAGCAAATGTGAGGTCAGCCTAGGCTAATCCAGACTGGAGGTACATCAACTAGAACTTTCAGGTCCTGATGCAGAGAACACAAATGTATACAACCACTACAGAAAACTGGTCAGCAACACTGCTAGAGTTAATTGCACCCATAACCCCATGACTTTGCAATTTCACTGAAACAGAAGCAATCTAAATGTCCACCAGAAATAAAGTGGTATACTGTATTATACGTAGTATATTATGTAACATAAAATAGAGATAAAATGAACAGCCTAGGGAGATGACTCAGACAAGAAAGTGCTTACCACATAAGCATGAAGACTTGAGGATAGATCCCTAGAACCTGTGTGAAACACTGGTCTCCATGTGCACCTGTGACCTCTTCCCTGGAGCTTGCTGGACAGTCAGTCTAGATAAATTGGTCAGTTTCAGCTTCAGTGAGAGACTCTGTCATAAAACACAATGTTGAAAGTGACTTAGGAAGGGACTCAACATAGCTCTTTGGCCTTCAGAAACACACAGGTACACAGACATGAACACACACTCACACACACACAGGAAAATGAAGTATTTCTAAATTCAGCATCATGATTGAATCTCTTAACACTGAAATTGCGGAGGTACAAAACACAATGGGTGATTGTATTTCTATAACTATGGTGCTGAAAGCAGTTTAAGTGAATCTATGACATTAAGTTCAAGGTTATATTGACCCTTGAGCAGGATAATAGGGTCATAGCTAAGAGGAGCACCGAGTACCTTCAGGGATGCTGTTTCCACCCTGTTTCTTGACCTCATGGATATGTTCCCTTGCTCAGAATACATCACGCTTCATTTGTAGTTTATGAACCTTTTAACATGGGTGTTAACTTTCAGCAAAAGTTATTTAAAAGCTATATCTGAATTGGTGCCAATTACCACACACAAAAGAGAGCTGATATTTTTGTATGCAGATTACCTTAGAGGGGGTACAAGGTTGCATCAACTACCCAGGGGACTTAGACTTGAGAAACTTATCAAAAGTGAGTGGCAGGAACCAAGAGCAGATGACAGCTAGAAAAGAAAGCCAAACATAAGACCAAGAGGAGACAGATGATGTCAGACCTCTGAACAGTAATTCTGCAGCTGAGCTGCATTTTGAAGGAAGATATGGAACGCAGGTGTTCAAACCAAGAGCATGACAGAGCAATGTTCTGAAACTGTGGCTTTATATGACCATTTCCCCCTTCACCGTAACAGGGCCATTGCAGAGCAATTAGATGCTCCGAAGTCATGGATTTATCTTACTGTCTACTTTCTATCATGTCTCTTGCCATGCAGTGGTTCTCGATTCCCAACTGCACAGGTCACCTTGCTGTCTTAGCTGCAAAACCGAAAGTCTAGCTGACACAGAGGTTCCCAGAGGACCTCAGTGGAGGAGGGAGTGTCACTGTGATATTACTAAATATGCAAGACCTCCTTTTCTTTTCCTTTTTTAATAATTTATTTTTATTCAGCGTTTGTTGGTGTTTTGCCTGCGTGTATGACTATGTGAGGGTGTCAGAAGTCATGGAACTGGAGTTACAGGCAGGTGTGAGCTGCCACATAGTTGCTGGGAATTGAACCCAGGTCCTCTAGAAGCTCTTAACCGCTGAGCCATCCCTCCAGCCGCAGACCTCCTTTTGTTTATCACCTTCTCTCCTTGGTCTCTAAAAACAAAACAGAACAAAAAAAATGCAGGGATGTTTATCATACAATAATGAAATAAAAATAAAGTCATTCATCAAGAACCCTGTATTTATTTTCTTTATGTCTGAAGGTTGTTAAATCCTAATTATCCCAAACTATTTTCATACTGCTGAGCAGCCTCCACTTATGAAGTCAGTAATTAATATTCAATTTGCCTACAGCTTTCAGATTTGCATGTTAATTATTGATTTCTTAATCACCAGTATGGGTGTTTGAGGGCTTTGGAGAACACTGACATTTCAGTAAATGTTACAGAGTGATCGTCTCTGCAGATTGGGCTTTTTAAGAAAACATTGTGCAAGCTTTTGTTCTCAGCTCTACTCCACTCTCAGCACTTCCTCTTCTCCTGAGCTGTCCGCCTAGGCTTTTAATTCTGAGCTCACACCTAGACAGGAGCAGTGTCACCCCTTAAGGTGTCTGCCTGAACATCCTTTCTCAGTGTCCTCCCACGTGAGACTAGAAGAGACTGAGGAATGTGGACCACAAAGGAAGCCTGTATTCTGCTGGGCAATGAGGTAGAGACCTCCTGCAGTGGCTGTTCTAAATGAGCTGACTAGATTAACCAAAGCACAGAGCTCTAAGGGACTTCAGATGGGAAACTGAGAAAATTGATAGAAGAAATTTCGGTAGTGGGTGATTCCTGAAGGCCAGGCAGGCAATAACATCAAAGTTGTCACCAATAAAATGTTTCACATGATTCCAGCCAACCATGAGAGGATTCAATGAGAGGGGTGTATTGAATTCCCAGAGAAAAGGAAATGATATGTACTAAATAGTTCTCTCTTTCTCCTCTCCCTCCTTCTTTTATTCCTCCTCCTTCTCCACCCCTGTTGTGTATGTGCTTGTGTTTGTGTATGCAAGCAGAGATGTGTGATTCTGTTTGGAGGCCAGTGGTCCTCCTTGGGTAATGTTCCTCGAGATGCTGTTGACTTTGTTTGGATATCTTTAAATTAGTTGTATTCTTTTATTTTATGTGGTATTTTGATTACACATATAACTGTGCACAATACTTATGATAGCTGTCCTTGGGGGTCATAAGAAATTAGGTCTCCTGAATCTGGAGTTACAAATGGTTGTGACCCACCATGGCAATGCTGAGAATGGCACCTGTGCCAGTGCTCTTAACTCTTAACTGCTGAGTCACCTTTCCAGCCCCTGAAATAATTGTTTGAGACACGGTCTCTCACTGGCCTAGAACTCAACAATTTGGTCAAGCTGGCTGATAAGTGAGCCCCAGAGATCTGCCTGTTTCTTCCTTCCCAGCATTGAGATTATAAGAACTCAATAAAAGTTTTTATGAGTTCTGAGAATTGAACTCAAGTCCTCATGTTTGAGTAGCAATAACTTTACTAACTGATATGTCTTATCACTCTGCCATGTGCTAAATATCTTATGAATTTAACTATCTAGACTGATGCTCAGAGAGGAACCCAAACTAAGTCAACATCTAGTGTCAGGAACTGACATATACATCTAGCTTCTCTCCTGACTCACGGACACCATCAATTACTCAGCCTTGTGGGACAGTTCATGGCGTACTGCTCAAGTGAGAGTTCTGGAAGAAAGGCCTGAGATGCTAAGTCCATCCAAATAATGATCAAGTCAGGAGACCAGCTGAGAGCCAGGAGAAGGTATGCCTGACCAGACATTGGAATTTACAGAGCGAAAGGATAAGATATTGCCATGGTGTAAAAGGATGAAAAACAGGCAGAGAAAGACCGGCTATGAAGTAGGGCAGCTCAAGTGTCAAGACAGGGTTTTAAAAATGGGACTGCTGCGTCCTTTGCCTTGTTATTTGCCCTTTGAAGCTGCTCAGACTGTCAACAAGGTCTCCAAAGGAATGGCATGGCTAGAGAGCTGTCACCCTGAAATAGCACAACTACAGCAATTTGTTAGTGACATCTGGAGTGAGGTCAGTACAGCCACTCTATATATAGAGTATAGCCAAGCATTTTCTGCTTTCATTGTTATCTGAGACAGAGGAAGCCTGGCCCACTATCAGGAGGAGCTGGAAAGTGCTTGAAGACACAGAGTAATAGTAAAGGGCTTTCTTGGGACTGCCGTGAAATCCCAGGCTCTAGATTTATGCTGACCACCACACTGTTTCCACTCAGCGAATTGATCCAGAGAGGCCATTTCCCAGCAAGAAACCTAGCCAATAGAGTGCATCTAAATGTCACGAGACTGCGTATCTTTAAGGATCCCCAACAAATCTTAATGTGGCTTTCAATAAACCAGCTAACCATTTTTTTTTCATACAAGAGAAATGGAAGTGGGAAACAGTTGCAGCTGGCTGAAGTTACCCATATGGTAAAAAAGATTCACTGTAGAAGAAACTGTAAGTACTTTCAGACTGGGGCCTCATGCCTACAATTATCTCAAGGTCATTAGTGATCCAAGATGAAGCCAGCATTAGCCACAGGTACAGCTGCCATTTCCTTTGAATTCTGCCCATTCTATTTCTGAAACAGCTCAGTGTATGTGAAACTCGACATCTGACATCAAAGTGGTCTGAGATAGCTTGACTATGCAGTCCAGCCTAACCTCATCTACGGACTCACTGTGGTGGATGGTGTGCAGTCCAATATTTCTCTCCTTTGCCACTTTCCCTGACTTTGTGAGCCTTGCTGTTCTTCCTACTAAAATAGAATAAAATACTCCTGCATCAAAGCTCATTCTTCCCTAGCAGTATCATCCATATTGCTTGTCCAGCAACGTGGGTGAGAACACAGGCAGATGAAGAAAGATACCTTTATTCACTTAGCTGCGAGGCACCTTCTGGAGCTCTGACACACTCAGCTTGCTCCCAGCTCCATCTTGGGAGTCTAAGAAAACTCAAGCACTCTTTATGCTTCTTGAGCTAGCAGACAACAGTACTACTATCTAAAGTCATCTCTGCCCTGATACCCATGCTGCTGTTTCATTTCCCTGCTGTGTGATGGTTTATTTGGATCGTCAATTTGGTTAAGAGATGCCTGAGATATTAGTGACATACACCTCTGGGTGTTTCTGTGAGAATGTTTCCAGAGATAGGCAGACACACAATGAATGTGGGCAGCAGCATTTTATGGGCTGAGGTATCAAGTTGAGTGAAAAGGGAGGGGAGAGAAAAGACCTGAGTGGCAGAATCCCTCACTTCCTGCTTCCTGATCTGTTTCATGCACGTGCCATCAGAGCCATGAGCTATTTCTGCCATGATGAACTATACTCTTAAGCCACAATAGAAAGCTTTCCTCCATTAGGTTGCTTTGTTGGATATTTGATCACAACCGTGAGAAAGATAATTAACATACACCATAGAAGTATGGGAACTACAGTAACATTAGACCCCCTCATTTATAGAAGATGCAGGTCCCTGGGAATCATGAATTTGGCTCTACCACTCAGGATCCTTCCCCTTGAATTAGCTCATAACTCTTTTGTTTTTTTAAATCCACAGATTTTTCTTTTTCCTTCATAGGTTCAGACGAGAAGGATCTGGTTAGCCAAACATTCTTCCAAATCAATTTGTTTACTCAAGATAACTTTACTTGTCTGTTTTTCTTTCTAGGTCTGCTATACTTTCTACTCCCTAGGCCAAGGTCTGCTCTGAATGGTGGGAAGGCACTAGAACAAACAATAGTGCTGAGACATCAAGAGCAACAATGGCCAACAGCCATGATGGCCCACCATAAACCAAATGCCTAAGTGCCAAGTCACAGACAAGCCAGGGTAGATAAACAGGTCACCCGAAGTATCAAGCCAAGGGCAAGCCACAGTAACAGAGGATCAGGACACAAGGAAGGCCACTCCAGGCTGGGTCTTACTGCACATGAGACCACAGCTTGCTACTTCAGCATGCCTATGCCTTGATTACACTGTGACCAATGCCTGTCATAATGCAGCCACATCCATGACAATCCTGAGCAGGATGGATAGAACCTGATCCTCTCTATCACTCACATTATGAGCCAGCACCAATGCTTGCTGCTTTGAGTATTTGCCACCTTCCTTTAACCCCAAGATGCTTTGATTATTTAATTATAGGGAAACATGCTGCTATCCCACCCATCACCTTCATTGTTCATAACTCCCCTTCTTACACTGACTCAGTCCTTTACCGTGGCTACCCTGATATCTTTAGGGTTCAAGTGAATGAACCTCACCATTTCAGATTATTTATCAGTTTTAAATCAATGTGGTATAATATAGAAGCACAGCCACATCCAGTCCAACACCTGCAAGGGTGATATATCATTCTCTCTCCTTCCAAGTTGCATGTACATGGTTGTGGATCTTCCTCTTTACCTGTTTCTAAACTTATGCTTGTACTGGATTCCTAGCCTGGTCCTAACAGCCACCTATTCCCATTCCTGGGTTCTAGGATGTATCATGCATTTTTAGGTGCCATACTGTGCTTCTAACTATTTTTCAACTCTATTTCTATAAGCCTTTGTAGTGGCATATTTTCCCCGCAAGTTGGGAGGAGCTAAGGTGGGAGGAGTAAGGAGAGGAAGAGGAGAAGGAAGAGGGGGAGCAAGGGGGGAGAGAAGAGAAAGGGGGGAACATGGCATACGCATGTCTCTAACGATCAAAGGTAGTTGATATATCTAAGTTGGGTATTGGGTTACACCTCTAATTGTGTGGGCATCTTGCTATTGGGCATTAACAAATATATAAAGCTATTGGATAATCTTTAAACATTAGAGTCTCATTCATACCAGGTACCGTGTAGATGGTGAGATGGTCTGGGCTCAGCCCAGCCTTGTGGAGAGAGTGTGGAAGATTGGCAAAGCCATTTCCCACACTGGCATCTCATGGGTGGCAGGGCTGGTGTCTCTGGCAGCTTGAGCCTGCAGACTGAGCCTGCGGCCTGAGCCATGGCATCAGGAAGAACACGCCACTGTTCGTGATCTCAGGCCTAGCCTAGTCAGGAACATGGTGGCTCCATAACTATAAGCCAGATTGGGTGCCGAAGATTTAAATATCTCCCACAACAAGCCTTCCTGTATTGGGAACTCTGGTAAGGAGGAACTAGGTTTTTTAGTCTCTTCTTTGTCTTATTTGAGTTTGAGCACATAGCCCAACACAGATCAGACCTCAGTAAATACAGAGTAATGACCAAAACACAGGAAAAGTAATTAAAACACTCTAGTCTGGGTTAAAAAAGATAGATCATTCATTTAGATTCTTCTTGCTAGAGTGACTAGTATTCTAGTGTTCTCCTGCTGTTGTCCTTCACCTAAGACCTTAACCAATGACCAAAAGCCCCTGTGTGCCTATGTGAAAGTGTCAATTGTCAACTTTACAGAATCTAGAAAAACCTAGAAGATGGTCCTCTGAGCACACCTTGGGGTACTATTCTGATTACCTTAATTGAGATGGGAAGACATGTCCACTGTGGGTGGCAATATCCCCTGGCTGTGAGCCTGTACTGCATAAATGGAGAAGAAGCTGAGCAGCAGCAGTGTTCATTCCTCTCTAACCCTTGACTGTGGATGATGGATGAGCAACAGCTCCAAGACTCTGCTGCCTTGGCTTCCCTGCCATCATGGGCTGTGCACTTGAACTATGACCTGAAACGTTTTCTCCCTTGAGTTGCTTTTGTCAGAGTATTTCATCATAACAACAGAAGAATCTAAGACTGATTATTTGGCTCTAACATTAGCTTGGGCTTGCCTCTGCTCTGCCTAGAGTCTCTGAACCCTAAGCAAATTTCTAGAGAAGAGAAACAGAGACTTTTATTTGAGAAACACCAGTCAGAGGAAGGCTTTGAAGAATAAACTCCCTTCCTCTAACACAATGGTTCTCAACCTTCCTAATGCTGTGGCCCTTTAATGCCATTTCTCATGTTGTGGTGACCCCAACCATAAAATTATTTTCAGTGCTACTTCACAACTATAATTTTGCTACTGTTAAGAATCATAATGTAAATACCTATGTTTTCCAATGGCCTTAGGAGACCCCTGTGAAAGGGTTCTTCAATCCCCCAACTGGTTTCAACCCACAGGTTGAGAACCTCTGATCTAAAGGGTGAACTACAAGCATTCTGTGTTCCCCTCACCAGGGAGCAGGTATAGGTACTGCTGGGTCAAGGGAGAGTATCGCTTCTACTGTCTGGACTGCTGGTGACACAACCCTTGACCCCAACACCCCTTACCCTTCTTTGACATCTGCTATACCATGAATTCTTGATGGCTCACTTTGGGGAAGGGTAGTATTACAGAACAGTACTTCCGTTGTCTCCTGGGCCTGTGATAAATGGCCGTTTCTGAGCATGTCTGCAGAAGGAAGAAGTTAGAAGGCATTAAAGAAGTGGTGAGCGATTCCTACACACAGAGCTTCTGAAAGGCGGGCTAAATCCTTTCAAGACAGAAAGCAGTGGGTTTACCTCCTTCCCACTTTGGCAATTATCCTTCAGCTGTTCTGTTTTGTACAGTGATGGAGTGGTTATTTGGGATTAAAGGAGCAATTGAATCTGTATCAAAAGTAAGTTTGAGATTCCTTGCCTCCCTGACAAACGTGTTATTACTGCTTTCGCAAAAGGGCATTTACCTGTCTGTCAAAAATACACTGTTTTCATTTTGTGTGAAATCCTCTTTTACTCCTGAAGACACATCTGTGGAAAGGAATGAATATCTCTGACAGATATTCCCTAGGGGAAGCGTGGGCCCTCACCCCATTATGACAGGTCTTGGCCTTCAGAGGCTCCATTTTGTCGATGAAATGCAGTCAAGGACCTGTGTGTCTTGCAAATGGAGCCCCGTGGAGTTCTTCTTTCCAGAGCTCTCTGTTGCTGTTCCCACACCCAATTCCATCCATGTTATTTAAGGAATTTGCTTTCCTGAACATTCTCTCCAGGTTTTTTTTTTTCCTGAAAAAAAAAAAAAGAAAGCACTTTGCATTTAAAGCAAAGAAAAAGTACTGTGGATCTAACTGTGAATTCCCTGCCTAATTAAGTACCTGCGACTCAGGTTCCCTCTGGTTTCTTAAATGTGCCCAGAGATGGCAGTCCATCACCATGGGGTGACTCAGCTGGTTCTCAGGCTGTGGGAGACATTGTTTGTGTGTGTGTGTGTGTGTGTGTGTGTGTGTGTGTGTGTGTGTTCATATATGTTTGTGTACATATGTGTGTGCATGTGGAGACCAGAGGTCAACCTTGGGTATCATTACTCTGGAGCTGTCTTCTTGTTTTCTGAGACAGGATCTCTTACAATCCTGGATCTCAGAAAGGCTGGCCAGCCTTCTCCAGAGATCATCCCTGTCTGCCTCCCTAGTTTTGGACTCACCAGCCTGTACCAACACACATGCCTTGTGAAGTGCGTGTTCTAGGGACTGAGCTCAGACCTTGACTCAGCTGCTGTACTATCTCTCCAGCTCCTAGGCTGTTGTTTTCTAACACATGTGAGAAACTGGAAAAGTGTGCTGCCAAGAGATGCGTCTGACTGGGAGCTAATGGCTGTCCAGAGCTCTAGATGTGTAGAACTTATGTATTCTGTTCCTCTTTTGAGCATTTTAACATCTTAGGAAACGTATTTTTCTTACTTTACAAATAAAAAATAAAGGTTTCATGAAGACAAGGCTTCTCCCAGGGTCAGAACTTCATGGAGAGTCTCAGCCTATTCTCCGGAATAGCTAGACTAGGATCCTACTGCCAGGAAAGACTAAACCAATTAAATCAAGCACTCTGAACCTAGGGTTTGGATTGGGGTGTGCTGGACATACTCTGCTCCGGGAGGACTCTACTATGCTCATATACAGAAGGCAGCTCTTCTTGTCCATCCCCACCATGCATACTCCTCTAGGCACTAGCCCTAAGCTCAGGAGGGAGAAAGGGAGTAATGGTTTTCCATATAAGGAGAGCCTCTGAGGTCCTGTGTGTATGTATGAGGGGAGGAGATATCTAACATTCATAAGTACTTCAGGGTCTCTGGGCAATCAGGCCAGTCCCACTGCCACCTCCTTAAAGGTCTTGGGCTCACTAGGAGAAAAGATTCAAGAGTCATGGAGAAAGATGGTCAAGCTATAGTCAAAAATTTTAAACCATATTTTTAAAAACTACATTGACTTTCTTCAGGGTTTCTCAGCCTCTTTGTCACCACCATTTGAACCTAGATAACTCTTTCTTATGAGCCTAGCCTTTGCACAATAGCATGTTCAACAGGACCTGTAACCTCAACCCTCTGCTTCCCAGTGCAACCCCACACATGTCCTAAGTTGTGACAGCTCTAAATGTCTCCAGACTTTTCCACATGTCTCCAGAGGACAACATTGTCCTTCCCCAGTTAAGAACTACTGTTTGGTTTCATTGTGATGATATGCAGGCTGCCCCTCCTCCACCTCTGAAAGTGAGGCCATAGGGTACTCACCTCTGTAGTCCCAAACCCAGCACCACACTAGAGAGAACTTGACATTCCTAATGCCCATCTCCCCCCCAACTAGTGATAGGCTAAAAGTTTGGACTCACTCTGGGTCTCATGGCCACAGTATACTAGACAAAGGGTAGATAACTAATTCAAACTCAGCCAGTTGGATCTCTCTGTTTTTGGAAGAATGACTGCTAGACTGTGCAACAGCTGGAACTGCTCTTTTGAAGAGATGAACTGGGAGCTGAGAGCAGCCTCTTAAACCCATCACTTGAACTGAAAGCAGAAAGAGCCAGTCTTCCAAGAAATGAGAATGAGACAGATGTTCAACCGAGATGGGGGACTAGCTGAGCATCTTTGAGATCAGGAGGGTGTGCTAGACACTGCCTGGCCATTTTCCTCCCTGAGGCCTGGCTGCCTCCCTGCCTTGGGGTTCTATGAAGCAACCTCATGTCCGTATGACAAATATACTTCTTCATGAAAACCAGCTCAAGTTGTCTTTTGATTCTTGTGTGTATACATGTGTATGTATCTGCCAGAGAGGGGGTATGTGTGTGTGTGTGTGTGTGTGTGTATGTGCAAGGAGGCCAGAGGCCAACTTTGGATGTCTTTTCTCACACTTATCCAGAAAGTATTTTATTGACTGAGCTATTTCCCCAGCCCCTAGATTTTGATTATTTTTTTCAATTTTTCTGTGTAACTATAGTTGTCCTGGAACTCACTCTGTAAACCAAGCTGGCCTGGAACTCACAGAGATCTGCCTGTCTCTGTCTCCCAAGTCCTAGGATTAAAAGGATGTGCCACAACCACCTGGCTCCTGGATTTTGATTCTTACAATCAAAGAAATCTTCCTAGTACATGGATCTGGCACTGAATAGATATTTGATTCATTTTAATTAATTGATTGGTTAATTAATGTACTGATGGTCAAAACAAAAAAGTATCAGGACTTTCCAAAAGAAGCAGCTGTCACAGTAGCAGCTCTGGCTGCCTGGAGCCAGCTGGAGATGGAACAGCCCCACCCCCAGACAGTACCCAGGCTTGCTTAGAGGTAGAGGCACATGCTGGGTGAGAAAAAATGGGTAGCAGAGAGAGATACATGGTAATAAAATCCTCAGAGCATGGGGCTGACAAGAGGCCAGTCTTCTGGGATTCTAAGTTATACACCTGACTTTTTCTGAGTCAGCCCCACCTGGCCTGTAGATTAGTCATCCAGCCACAGCTACCATTGCTACAGTGTCTCCAGGAAACTCCCGGTTCACAGTCAGCCACTGCACAGTGCCCTCGTTTGGGAAGTGGGAGCTCAGAGGTTGTGAAGCAAACCAGCAGTGGTGACAATGCAGATGCAGCTGAGTTGGGGGAGGGGGCTGGTGCAGCAATTCCATCTGCTTCTTGGTAACACTGTTCAGGGTCCCAGAGCATCCCCAAGGAGATCTGAGAGTGCCTGCAGGACCTGTGTCTGCAGCACAGAGGCTTCATCAAAGCTCCTCTGGCCCTCTGGTCACACCAAGATGGGATTGTTGTCTCAAGGCACCGGGGCATGTGGTGAGAAGACTCTGGGGCACCATGGGTGAGCAAGCGCCATCTGCACATAGCCAGATATGCAGAATATTCAGAGAGGGTCGCTAGCTTGGAGGAGATAAGAAGGCAAGTCTGAATGAGTAGACTGACTCTAGCAATTTACAGAAAAGCTCTGGAATGTTAAAGCAACAGAGGTGCTGGTGTGGTGTAGGGCAGGTAAAGTTAGACCAACAGTGACTAAGAATGGTGGTAACATTAAGGCTGGAGAGGATGGAGGTTGTTTATAGATATGGCTCTGTGTGAGTGACCCTGATCTCAGAGCTTCAGGCCAGGGGCTTCACTCTGACAGGGTAGCTTTTCTCTTAGATGCTTTCCTGAAGGCCTGAAAGGGATTTACACAACATATACTCCTGTGACTCTGTGTTACTC
This sequence comes from Grammomys surdaster, assembly GCF_004785775.1. Lineage (NCBI taxonomy): Eukaryota > Metazoa > Chordata > Mammalia > Rodentia > Muridae > Grammomys > Grammomys surdaster. Next base: position 5,030,848 of record NW_021604629.1, read on the forward strand.
TGTGAACTATGTGGGCCATCTGGGAAGGCAGAATGCAGAGTACTCAGAGAAGGATGAAAAACCTCACTATAGACCTTTAGGTGTGGGCTCTCTCTGCCACCTGAGGTTGTCAGGGTTGGGCCACAATGCAGGGAACAGATGGATGACAAATCCTGATACTGATGACACTAGAAATCACTAGGATATAGTAGGTGTTAAGCAACCATTGATGGCTTGAAAGTGGAACCTGTAAGAAAGTGAGATGGAAAGGCTTCAGCACTGAGGAACATCAGTCAGACCCAGACAGTACAAATCACCGCCCAGAGCCCCTTCAGATACTAAGCTAGAGGAGTCCCTCCATATTGGTTAATTGCTTCTCTTCTCTGCCTTGGTTTAACACTGCCATCAAAGCAACTCCTTCCTATGCACCCCAGTACTTTCAGCATGTCCCTGGGTCCACTGCATCTGGCTTGCTCCTCAGTGGCCCTGAAGGCAGACAAGGAAAACATACCCTTGGCCCAACCATCAACTCCAGCTAACCCAAGAGAAAGACCAAGGTCCTATAATGTAACTGTGACATAAATTCTAGGGAAGCAAGTGAGCTCTGAAACATGCCATCTCCGGTTCCCATATTGAAGCTCAGAGGACAAACTAGTAAGCTACACATGGCACAGAAAATACCCAGCTCACAAAAGACCAATGTCACAAAGCTCGCCTTTTGCTCAGTACTACAGTCTACAGTACTAAATGAATAAATGTGTGGCAGATGTGCTACAAGAGCCTATAGAGCCCAGCACAGGAGGAGAATGAGCTTGATGTCTTGAGACTTACATTCTAAATGACAACTTTTGTGCCTGTGTGTGTAACTGAATGCTGTACAAGAACATTCAGTGGCTACACAGACAGGTCACAATCTCCTCCAGGACACTGACTCATAAAACTGAGTTCTTTGGTAACGGTGATTTGTGTAATATTTTCCTCATGCAGGATTAAAACATTCCATCCTGTAGGAAGCCTCAAAGTAAACAACTCAAAAAATAGTTCCTCAAAAGATTTTGGAACTGAAACTGAGGCCCCCTCCCTGCCATAGTAATCAATAAAAGCTCAGAGTTCCCTCAGATTGAAGGAAGGGGCACTGTAAAGAAGACTCTGAGATCACACCAGCTGCCTGGAAGAGGTTTAGACCAACCAAGGGACCTGAAAAGGACACTCTCCAACCTGTTGAGCTGCATGCAGGCTGAGCAGTGTGCTCCAAATTCCAAGCCTTGTGAGCTGTCAGCCCTGCTGGGTCGGGCTTTAGTGATGGCCTTGCAGTGAGTTTTGCTCCTGTAAGTAACCCAAACAAAACTCATTGGTTCATAAGGAGGGACTATGGTGGAATCCATACTTTGATCTGTCAAGGGTTTCCTATCTGAGTAGACATGAATATTGCATTTTCCCAGGAAAAGTTTTGTCACACAAGATAGCAGCAGACAAATGCTCTAAGCATGAAGGATCCCAGCTAGTGACAACAGGAAGATACTTCATATCCACTCAAAGATCTAACTTTCCAACAAAACCCACCCTGGAGAAGAAAGTAGGGTATCCCACCCTGGTTCATCAAGAAGCATCTCCCCTGGAAGACTACCCCAGTAAGGTCAAAAGTTCACTGGCTGGGAACAATGGCTGTTGCAATCAGGAAGGAAATTGCTTCCAGCACTCCCTGATGGAATGATTCTGACTCCCCCTATGATGTGATTCCTAAAATAGAAACTGAGAGTAATTCCAACCCCAAATACCTTGAAATAAATGGGGTTTGAAGACCTTATACTCTGAGTCTGAAGAGCTGGCTCAGTGACGAAGAGCACTTATTGCTCTTTCAGAGGGCCAAAGTTCAGTTCCAAGCACCCACACGGCAGCTCACAAGCATCTGTAACTCCAGTTCTGGGGATCCTTATACTCTTCTGGCCACCACAGGTTCTTATATACACATGGTATGCATACACATAAGCTCATGCAGGCACTCACACATATAAAAGAGATAAATGAATGAGCTTAAGATATTATAGTAGTTCAGGAGACTCAGCTAACTTCTGAAGAACTCTCCACCTACCACTGTTAATCCAGTCCCCATGTGCTCTTCTAGGGCACTCTAGCCAGACTAAACTTCCTTCCTGTACCAGGAGACATATCTGATCCAAAGACTACATTCTGTCTCCAGCTAGTAGTCTGGACCAGAAGTCTTCTGTAGAAGAAGTATCTGCAAATGCCAATTATTCATCTTGGAAGTTCATTTATATTGGGCAATCACTCAGGAATCATTCAAACAGTTCAGGACTCTGATGGTAGGATATTTGAGGCAGAGACACACAAGGCCTCCCCAGAGACCTTTCACCCTCTTCTTCCCAGAGTTACCTCTTCTCCAGCCACACCAGAGTGACCCTTCACCAACGAAGAAACAACTAAAACTTCTGCTTGCAGGACAAAACAATAAATTCTCCCTAAACTGCACCCCCCCTCCCGGCCACATCCTCCTAAGACAGCACTGAGCTTGGATGAACTGCCTGTTTGTGTAGTAGTGCCTCCTGGTTTATTGCAAATTAAGCATGCATGCATTATAAACAAACAATAGATGTCTTGAGAGCAAATATAGAGCTCTCAGACCCTCATAAATTCGTCAAGAGTGGCTCTCTGCAGTTTACAGCCTCAGTACAGTCTTGAGTGAGTTACAGCCTTGTGTAGAGTGCTGTAAAGGCTTTCCTCTCTCCCAGCTTGCTGCAGACACATTCTGGGTGTGATGTTGTGTTGTACTGTGGTTCTGACCTCATACCAGCTCATTCTCTCCTTTTCTCCATGGTTTTTCATTACTTATGATATTCTTCATTTATTTATTTATTCTTCTTTTCATACATTATATGTTGACCACAGTTTCCCCTCCCTCCACTCCTCCTAGTCCTCCTGACTTCCTTCCTCTCCCAGATCCTCCTTCAGATATCCCAGACCTCCCTGGGATATCAACCAAACACAGCATAGCAAGATACAGTAAGGCCAGGCACAGACCCTCATATCAAGGCTGGATGAGGCAACCTAGTAGAAGGAAAGAGTTCCAAGAGTAGGTGAAAGAGTCAGAGACAGTGCCTGATCCCATGGTTAGGAGTTCCACAAGAATATGAAGCTATATAACAATAACAAATATGCAGAGGTTCTAACTCAGACCCTTTCAGTTTCTGTGACTGTCACCTGAGTCTCTCTGAGCCCCTATGAGCCCTGCTCAGTTGATTCTGTGGGCTGTGTTCTTATAATGTCCTCAATCCCTCTGGCTCCTACAGTCCTTTCTCCCCCTCTTCCTTGGAATTCCCCAAGCTCCACGTAATGTTTGGCTGTGGGTCTCTGCAACTACTCCCACCAGTTGCTAGATGAAGCCTCTCTGGTGAGATATTCTTTATTTTTTAAGATTTATTCATTATTTTATGTATATGAGTGCTCTATCTGCTGGAGAGTTACTTAGTGTTTAAGAGCGCTGTCTGATCTTCCAGAGGTCCTGAGTTCAATTCCTCAGAAACGCAGAGATCCTTCAGCAGCATGATTTGAGTTCTAATTCAACTTAATTCTGACACCATCTACCTAGAGCCCACATTGGGTTCCAAGGTTAAAGGCTGGCTCTCACAAGACTGCCCCATTTCAGATGCCAGCCACAGTTGTAAATTTACTTCACACCAGCTGGTTATTAATGCACAAATTCTTTTTACGACTGTCTCTCCTCTGGTTTGATTAATTTACTGTGACAGCTCCCAGAGCTCAGAGAAAAGTGGTTATTGTTTGTTACTGGTTTGCTATATTAGTCTTGGACATGATAAATCTGAGTAGCTGAGTAGCCACATGAAGAGCTGCCTGGAATATGTTGCTGAGGTGGAAAGGAGCTGAGAAACGCTATGCCCTCTCTCAGAAAGACTCTTCAGAAACCCCCTTGAGTTCAGCTACCTAGGAAGCTCTCCAAACCTGTCATGTAGGTGCAATGTAATATTAAACTCAGTCTTCAGTCCCTTTTTACTGCCCTGAGCAAGGGGTGGAAAATAGAAAGTCCCAGCTTCTAATTATAGCTTGGTCTTTCTGGTGCACTGGATGGTTCAGGGACCATCAAGACTCACCTCACTGTAACAAAGGACATTCCCATCTCAGAGGAACTTCCAAAGGGATTAGGAACTCTCTGTCAGTCTCTGACATCAGAGAACAAGTATTGGGCAGAAGATAGATTTAGCATTCCTACCCCTCAGGAAGTCTCCAAGGGTTTTAGGAGCTCTGCACCAGACATCAAACCAAGACTAAAAGATAGAACCTGGCATTACATTCCAGGTTCTCATAGAGAAACTGATTCAGCAGCAGCAGAGCCCAGGTGAAACCACAGATAGTCTGACGCTCACTCACCTCAGGGTTTTTCCTAAAGCACTTTCGGCCCTGGGACCTTGACTTCAATTAAAGGGCTTTTAAAGTGGTTTTTTAACCACTCATATGCTTAGATGAGTAGAAAATGAGAGGGGGGGAAAGGGAGAGGGAGAGGGAGG
>NW_021604629.1:5040367-5044105 GCF_004785775.1 Grammomys surdaster
TTTTTTTATTCACTAATAGATGGTATACAAATTTTACATAGGTGAGTGTGAAAGGTCAAGAATAGCCTCAATCCTCTCTATAGATGGAATGGAGCCAAAGTTACCAAATAAGAATGGCAGTGTTGGACATCTATGGGCTAGCCTGCAGTGGAAGGAAGCTCTATGCACAAGACAGTAATGAGTTAGTCCAGATACCATTCTTTCCCACTGTAAGACTCTGAATCTAGACCCTTCTGAGTGGAGCTGCACTTTCTGGGGGACTCACTGTGCACCAATGTCCTAAGCATAGACTCCCACGCTGTTTTCTAGGCCCACGTACATCCTATCAGTTGGAACTTGAGTATTACGCTACTAGGTGTGTTCCAATGCCAAAAGCACTAATTAAAAGCCCATGAGAGACTGGACAAGATAACAACCAATTCCAAAGAGCAATATCTCTGAAATTTGTGACAATCTTATTATGAAGGAGTACTGTTAGCTCCTTGATATTGAGGATTTGGAAAAGATCCATAAATTTTCCCAAGTGATAGATTTCCTTAAATTAACTGGATCTAAGGATTTTCCTTAAAGCAAAAGCAATGGATTCCCTTCTGCCAGGTTCTTACAACTCTCCCTGAGCTAAGGCCAGCCCTTCACTACAGTGTAGAGTCTACTTATCAACCACCTGCCACTGCCCTACTGAAATCAGAGAAGTCCCACCCACAGAGCCTCCCAGCAACGCCTCTGCACATCTAGTAGACTGAAAGCCATATTTTTCAAGATTAACTGATAAGGTGTTGGCTTAAACAACTAGAATCTCACCACCTCCAGTGTTTTCTGCCATTTTTTAAAGCTTAATTATGAAAGTATCAAGGAATGAGGTTCCAAGCTGAGGTAGGAGAATGAAGGAGAGAGAGAAAGGGTTCCAAAGGCAGCAAGATTGATCTGAGAGAGAAACCAGACATAGAAGAAGAAGGCTGGAAAAGCCTGAGGTGGAATGCTGCATGTGACAAAGGAACATAACGGAGGGGGCTGGCACTTTTAAGCCATCTCCAAATGCTGGGGGAGGAGGGCGCTATGGAAACATTAGCACGCTTGTGGCTCAGGGCTTTCAGGCCTCAAGCTTTTCCCGACTTTCTGGCCCACTTGAATTTTTAGGCATGCCTTTGTCTTTCTTACTGAACTGTCCCTATTTGTATCACTATCTATATGACCCTGATTCAATTTTTGTTTGTTTGTTTGCTTGCTTCAAAAACATAAGAATCCAGAAACGTCAACAGGCAGTTTCTGGTCTCTGAGCCATACCTGAAAAAGTCAGCATACCCCTCATAGACACCCAGGAGACATCGTAATTGTGGCCAGGAAAAGCACCCCTAACCCATCCTCATAAGGTCAGCCAAAAGAGCTGGAGGATCCCAGAACTAGAAAGTAATGTCTGTATGTGTCAGGTCTTTGTCTTTGTTTTGTGTCTATATGGTAACCTCTGCAGATGTAACTCCTGACCACTACACACACACACACACACACACACACACACACACACACACACACATACCTTTTATCCATTTGCAGTTCTGGTAAGATGAATGTTTAAAGGATAAGTCCAGTTTGTGGAGGAGGGATTTTAATAATACAGGGGTATACTTATCCCTAATTTATCCCCTGTCTTTTGGCAATAATATCTGACTGCATCTGAAGAAGGGCTTCATAGTTCTAGAAAGAAAGTTAGCTTATAGTGGAAAAGCTTATAGCTTTTCAGAGTAAAAAGGAAAAATTTAAGCCAGCAGTGGTTTTAAAAAACAAAACCTGCTCATATACCTTAAAAGAACAAAGTATTCACTCTGAGCCCACAGTTTGAAATTTGTAGCAGGAAATCCTAGTATTTGATAATTCCATTTCTACCTAGACCGGCACATTTCAGAAGCACAATACATGCCTTTTTCCCCCCAGACTTTTTTTCAGCTTTGTCTTGCTGTTATTCTTAGTTAGGTGTTGGTTTTGCCTAAAGCTATGAAGCATCAGAGATGTAGCTTCAAGGCGGTCCCTGAGTGAGCACCAAATCCCAATAGGCCTTATGTCAGCATGGCTATATTTTTATTTCCATCAGATTATGAATCGTCCAAGATCCAAAAAACCCCTCCTCCACTGTGAATGGAAAAGCATCCTAAGACTCCATAGATCTTCCCCAGACAAATGGAAATGTTGTTACCTGGAAAGCTGCAGCCCCAGTACCACGGTTGCCTGAGCTAATAAGATTTCATCCTGTATTGCTTTTGATCTCACTCCTAGCGATGAGATGTTCTGCTTTGCTGATGGGGCCGTGATGAGAGGTGCAGTGGCATCTGAGCATTCGGAGACAGCCAGCAGAGAAAGAAGTGCTCAGACCCTGAGATCAGGACGGAGACTTGTCTGACTCTCTTACTGTACAGTATATGATGGGGAATCTTTGAGTATTTGTTGAATTTCAGCCAGGTTTAAGCAAGGACATTCAGATAGGTGGCCCAAGGGTCAGGATCTGGCAAGTACAGCTTACTGTGTGTGACTTAGACAAAGCATTGTCACTGGTCATGTTAGAGAAAGTAGGTTGACAGACTACTGAAGATGAAGGGATTCTGGTATAGGGAGAGATATACAGTGACAGTCCCTATGATACATTCCTACGAAGCAGTGTGAATAGAAGCTACTATTCTTTAGCGCCAACTCCAGCTAGGAAGGAAGAGACTGAATATTGTAAGTCTCAACTACACAGATAGGTTAGTTTGGTTCCTAGTCATGGAGAAGGATTGTATTACAAGGCACTGCAGTTAGGCAGGTTCAGGGCAGGCATTAGACAAATAGCCTGTCAAAGTGGAATGCAAAGGCAGGAAGTATCAGGACTTTTCAGTCTGTCTCAAATGTGGAGAGCTCATTTTTATCAATAGACTCAGGCTCCTGTGTGATGGGCATCAGGCTACATTATAACATGTGTCCTGTCCAGGAAAAGCTAAGGTTGGGGATCTACAGGTGTGATCAAGGCTTTCAAGAACTCAGAGCCTACCTGACCTACAGAGCTTTCTTCAGCAGGCCCAAAAATATTATCATCTGGGTGCAATTGAATCAACAGTCCAGTGAAGCAGGAAAGTTGCTAAGTGATTGTCTTGACCTAATAGCTTGGTTATTTGAATGAAATGAGCAGGGGTCTTTTTCTAGGCAACAAATCTAAGTAAGCTCTTGACTCTTCATGTGTGTGACACAAATTGGGAAGGTTGGTGAGTGACTAGAGGCATCTAGCTCTGGAAAGCCTTCAATGTCGGCTGTGTAATTGGTGGAACCAGGTGAACAGGCAATTCTATCAAGACTATAAAAGCAAGAAGGCTGGATAAAATCAGCAACTCTGTGAATTTGAAAAAGATACAATCTAGCAGCTGGTGAAAAGTGAAAAGGGGGAAAGGCCATTCTCAGTGGTCATGACATGAAGAATAGAAGAGATGACAGGCGATATCATAAGAAGAAAATAGAGACTCTCCTGCAAGATCTCTGGCATCCATGAAGTAATTAGGGATGTCCCCTTCAGGCCAGCTGATGCTTAAACAGGAAACACAGAACCTCTGCCTTCTCTTCCTGTCTCATCTCTGCCATCCAACTCAGATCCTTTGTAATGTGCTTTGCACACATTTCCCATTGTGTGAGGCAAAGTGTGGTGAAAGAGAGAGAGAGAGAAAGAGAGAAAGAAAAAGAGAAAGAGAAAGAGAAAGAGAAAGAGAAAGAGAAAGAGAAAGA
>NW_021604629.1:5044115-5060382 GCF_004785775.1 Grammomys surdaster
AAAGAGAAAGAGAAAGAGAAAGAGAAAGAGAAAGAGAAAGAGAAAGAGAGGCTTGGGGATTTTCCAGATAGAAAAAGAGAATAGAGGTAGAAATTTATGGCAACATGAGAATGCAAGCCTGGGAGGCGAAGAGGCCTTTCATCTGGAATCTGCTTTGACTTTCCTAATGGCACAGTCAGGGAACTTCTGACACTACTGACAAAGCCCAAATTGCCTACAGAGGCCATGAGCATTTTTCTAAAGGTACCTCAAATAGAAACATCAAAAAGAATAAACAAGTTGTGTTTAGTTAGGGCCAAAATGATGTATATCTGAAATTTTAGCATTCCGCTCTCATTCCTAGATCTAAGCATCACCCTTCATTAACCTACATAACAATTTTATATACAAAAACAAAATCCTTAATCTCTAAATCTTGTCAATTACATTGATCAATATAAATTAGAAAATCAGGGAATACAGCAAACAGACAGACAGATCTATTTCAAAGGCACAACTTTTTTATAAGTTACACATACATGTAAGTGTACATACTTGCACATAAATACACACACACACATCTGCTTTATTCTTTCCCTATATACTTTTATGATTTTGATAAATTTCAATTCTTCTTCACATTGACTGGTCCCAAGATTTCTTTCTGCCCTAAGTTTGCCAAAGCTGAGATCTCTGCAAAAACCGAACTCCCTAGTCATGGGGTATTAGTAAGAACTCTACCTCAGTTCCCACTACCTCTAATATAAGGAATTAGCTCCATACATGACAATTGGAAAGACAGGAGAGCAAAGGCCAAGGCATCAGCTGACCTTTGTGACAGCAAGAATTGAACTGAACCAGGAAGAGCTGGCAACAAGCTCTACCTTCCAAAGTTTCAAGTAAGAAACCCCCTGGAGACTCCCCACAGTCCATCTTCTGGAATACAGGAGAGCTATTCTCTCAGCTACCTGCAGCATTAAAGATGGGGGTTTGTAGGACCTTTCCTGAAAGCTCGGCAACCTCCTCCAGCCCTATCTGCCCACAAGCCACTGAGACTTGTGTCCTGTCACATTCCAGATTTCATGGGAGTCTGCAGAAGCTAATCCCAACTATACTGGGAAGAAATCTTAGGGAAGTACTTGAAGATGTCTCTGAATGGCTATGTGTGGAAGAGGAGTAGGATGTAGAAGGAGGTGGAGAAGACACTATGTTAAGAGCACACAAACCACAAAGACAATGAGAGGACGTGTTCATGAGTCAATATTATGGTTTGGATATAAAGTGATCCAGCCGCCTGTCTATGATTGGATCACAAGGACTGTGATCAATGGATTAATCCAATGATAAATTCATAATTGATGGACTTATTGGAGATGATAGGGTTTTAGAGGCAGAATCTAGTGTGTGGCCATGACAATTCTGCTTTGTCCAATATGGCCTAGAGAAACCAAAAGGTTGGACACTCCTGCTGTAGAAGAGAAATTGGATACCCAGGACATGCCTTTTAGACTCTATCTTAGCCTACTCCCCTCACTGACCACCTAGCTGCCCTAAGATAGGTGAACAGTTCTGTTCCACTATGTCCTCAGTCATGCCCAGTGACCAAGAGGTTATGGACTGAAACCTCTGAAACTCTAGGCAAAATGAACATCCCTTTTTGTTGATTTGTGAGATATTATCATAGCAGTTAAAAAGTAGCATGTGAACTTGAGGTTTATTATTGATGCTGAACTGAGTGGATCCCTGTAACAGGGTGACTGAGAGTCTCACACAGCGGTAAGAAACTCCCATCTTACCTGTCCCTTCACTCTCTGGGTACTGACTAAGCTCCTCTACAAACTTGAGGACTGGGAATGTACTTGCTAGGGATATAGTTCTCTCTCTCTCTCTCTCTCTCTCTCTCTCTCTCTCTCTCTGTGTGTGTGTGTGTGTGTGTGTGTGTATGTGTGTGTGTGTATGTTTTCAGAATACATATTTTTTTGTGTAACTGAAGACACTGATGAGGAAGGAAACAAGAACACAGTCCTTAGACTCCACTGACAGGAAACACAGTGCCTACCACAATGGCTGGACAGAAGAGACAGAGCCAAAGATAAGCATTTGCTTCAATACCCTCACACCACCCGTAAGCTACCAAGGCACATCAGACTGGCACCCCTCAGAGCAGTATGGGGACACAAGCATAGGGGGTATCAGATGGTTTTCCAAACCTTGCTGTGTGAGCCCAGTTGCTGTTTCCACCTGAAGAATGGGACTCAAAGCTCCAGCCTTGTAGGTCTGTTCTGAGGATTGTATGCAATGGCCTCCAGAAGCAGCAATCCATGCTTAGAACCTTACGGGTCTTGATACATGGCACTATTCCCTTCTCTGAAGGAGCAACAGGCTCAAGAAACAGAGAGGTAACAGAGAGCACAAAATTCTGCAGCACTTGGTGGACCAATCTTGACAAGTTTGACTAACCCAACTGCCATGTTTGTGTAAAAGGGAGGAGGATAGGCTGACTGATTTAAACAAAATGCCTTCTATCTTAGAAACAGGGAAAAGCAGGAAAAAATGAACTGATTATGCAAACACAGGGACTTAGAGCACAAGATGACAATGAGATCGACAACCTCCACTCTGGAAATGTGCTAAAATCTTCAAGAATCTAGTGGTGAGCTGCTAAGATGGCTCCATCCAAGCAGAAAGACACAGTACCACTTTCCAAGAGCAAAGGATCTTCAGGGGCAAGATACCTAGCAGACACCAGGGACTGTCCCCATCCCTGTCAAATGTGACAAATGAAGAAACCACCCAATAAGATTTAGGCTGGCAAGGAAGCTGAGGTTCAAGAAGCAGGGCAGGGAAGGCTGGTGAAATGGCTTCAGTTCTTTAAATGCTGTCGCACAAGCAAAGGGCCTGAGTCTCCAGAACCCAAGTAAACCAGCTAAGTGTGACCACATAAAGAAGCTGCACAAAGTGGCACCTGCTCGTGATCCCAGTGCTGAAGAAATAGGGACAGTCAGCGTAGCTGAATTGACAAGTACCAGATCAACTAATGAGGTACCCCACCTCAAAACTACATGAGGAAACAATGAAGAAAGACACCTGAAATCTACCACTGACTTCTACACACACACATACACACATACACAAACACATACACACCATACAGTTACACAAACACACACAACATACAGTTACACATAGACACACTCAGGCACACACACAGAGAAACATACACAACATACAGTTACACACACACACACATACACAAAAATATAAAGGATCCTAGAAATCTATAAACACAAAGTAGGGGTGTTGTATATCTTGGGGAGTCTTATGCCTTGAGGCAAACTCACTACCATCTCTTGAAATGTCCAAAAGGACTTTTCCTAAAAGCCCTGCAAGAATGACCCATAGCCAGAACCACTCATGAAAAAGAGGAGGAAGACTGCATCTGGAGTGTCTGCACAGGTATTCATTGTATAATTTTCTCTCAAGACTGAGATCCTCTGTACACAATTCAAATGAAATACAAAGAATTATCCATTGCGTATCCCCAGAGGCTTTCAGTGGGTGACATCAATTAGTACTGACTAAGGAAAGGCCAGTGCCCTGCTATCTGTCTCTACCATCCTCTAGGCTGCTATTCACACGTCTTCTCAAAGCCTAATGTCAAACATATGAGGATGTTCGCCATGTAAAATGCACCCACCTGAGCCCAATTCTAAATGAAGCCTGGCCTGCTCTGAGAGGGGGATGCTGGAAGATGATATGGGCTGACTTGGTACTGACAGCACAGTACTACCTTCCTAGATGCAAAGCCTTGGCATCAGCAAAATGAAGAATTTTTAAATCATGTGAGGGATGGGGGGTACATATGTGGATATTTGTGCATGTGTTCACATGTGTACACATGCACATGAATGCCAGAGGTTGACTGTGGCTATCTTTTTCTACCATTCTCCATCTTATCTCTGAGCAGGGTCTTGTCAGTTTACCTTGCTTGACTGGCCAATGGGCCCCAGGGGTCCTCCTCTTGTTTCTGCTCTGCCAGTACTAGAGGAGCAGGCAGGGGCTGCAACACCTGGCTTTATGTAGGTGTTGGTGATCCGAACTCAGGTCCTCATGCTTGCAGGGTAGGTACATCCCCTACTGAGCCATCTCACAAACCCCAAAAACTGGGTTTAAATCCAGGCTGTGCCAGTTATATCAATGACCTCAGTGCCTCTGCGCATCCATTTGCTGCTCTAAAAAGTGGGACAAGTAACAGCTCTTCCATCATAGGGTTGTTATAAGAATTAAACCACATAACTCCTGCAAAGTACATTGTTAATTACCTGCCACCTTGTAAGTGCAGCAGAAATTGGTTCTTCCCATCAATATTAATGCATGTGAACACAAATGTTTGCTTCTAGTCCCAGGATTCTGGGACTAACTCACCAGGGGGCTGTGCTGCACATATCTCTCTGTGGCACCCTCAGAACTTCTTCCTTTCAAAATGGCAGCTCAGTCCTTTGTAGAAGCAAGTACCAGTGTCCTATAAATGGTGCTGTGTTGAGCACTTAGTGTATGCAAGTACATGCTCTTCCGGGCCCCATGGATAAGTAGGTGCAGAACATACTAAATTAGTTCCTTTGTTCTTGCTGGGACAAAATAGTTGACAAAAAGCATCTTGAGGAAAGAAAAGATACAGTCTGCCATGGCAGGAGGTCACGGTAGTGGAATGCCAGGCAGCAATTAGGAAGCAGAGAGTAATGAACACTGGTGCCCATCTTGCTTTCCCTTTGTATCCATCCCAGGACCCCAGACCATGGAATGGTGTCACCTACATCTAGGGTGAGTCTTCTCAACTCAATTAACCTAATCCAGAAACTCCCTCACAGATGTGCCTGTGATTCTAGATGCTGTCAAAATGACAAGAAACATCACCCATTACACCTACAGCCCCTGATTCTCAAGACATCCATGCCAAGGGACCAGGGCTCTGATGGCACAGTGCCAAAAATGGGGAGAGGCAGCATTGCTGGTAGACAGCCAGAGAAGGCTACCTTCAAGCTAGCCTTGGAGGACAGGTAAGAGTTTGGCCAGCAGTCAATGGAGGGAAAAGATTCTAAACAAAGGGAACCCTGTACGCAAGGCACAAAGACCAGGAATGCTGAGGGGCATGGTGGGGTGTGAAATACTTACGAACAGAGTTTAGAGAGAAAGTTCAGGAAAAGGTGATCAGAGGTGGGGAGCTGAGAGCAAGGAAGCAGCAAGACCCAACAAAGACAGTGGCATGGTTTCATTACCAAGTCTATGTGAAGATGGATAAGAAAGAAGATGGCACACAATGTGTGACTAGAACATCAGTGGGTGGCGGCCCCACAGGCTGAGATGGAATCTCAGGGCAGGAAGAACAAATGAGTCTGTGATTGTGAGCTCTCTCTGGCGTATGTTAAATTGGACAGGCATGTGATCAGCAGCCAAGATTCATGGGCTAAAGCGCTATCCAGTGTGGAGCTCAGTTAGAGCCTTGGGATTATGTGGGCCTGTGTGTACATTCCTTTCTCTCCTGAGTGGACATGATCACTGGGGACGTCCCGTTTTTGAGCAGGCATGATTATTAGTGCAGTTGTTAAAGTCGTGGGATAGGAAAAGCACTTCTTGAGCTGGGGGGTGGCTGAGTTGGTGAAATGCTTATCTTTCGAGAATGAGTTTCTTGGCCAGAGTCCAAGTACCAGCTATGGTAGTACATACTTCTGATCCTAGCAGTAGGAAAGAGCAAGTGGATCCATGTAGCTTGCTGGCTAGCCATCCTAGCTCAGTCAGTGAGTTCCAGGCCAGTAAGAGACCTTGTCTCAAAAACACCAAGGTCAATGGCTCCTGAAGAACAACACAGGATGCTGACCGGCCTCCATGTATATCAACATACACACACATGCACAAGTACATCCATTTACATACACATACATAAGTACATCTGTGTGCACACACACACAAAAGTACATCCCTCTGCTCACACATACAAGTGCATCCATGTACACACACGCGCACGGACATCCATGCACCTGCACACAGCACAGCCAGCAACACACACACGCACACGCACACACTCACACACACACACACACACATGCACACACACACACGCACGCACACACGCACACGCACGCACACACACGCACACGCACGTACACGCACGCACACGCACACACGCACGCACACGCACACACGCACGCACACACACGCACACGCACGCACACGCACGCACACACACATGCACACACACACGCACACGCACACACACATAAGCTTATTTATGTGCATATGCAAACAAATACACAAGTACATCAATGTACACTTACACAGAAACATATCCATATATACACACACATGCAATCCATGTGTACATACACACACAAGTACATCTATACATACACAAACACATCCATCTGCATACACACAAGCATATGCATGTACATACATACATAAGCGCACCCATGCACGCGCTTGCGCACACACACACAAGAATATTCATGTTCACACACAGAGCTATAGACACAGTACATCCAGGTACACATACACACAAAAGGAGTGCTCTCCTTGAGACAGATGCAGTGAAACATGCCTATAATCCCAGCTACTGAGAAGACTGAAGTAGGAGGATTGCAAGTTCAAGACCAGCTTGAGCAATATAGTATGACTTTATCTCAAAAAAGGTAGGCTTATGTGATGGTTCAGTAAGTAATGCGGTCGCTACGCAATCACCAGTTCAGATCTCCAGTACCCACATAGAAAGCCAGCTGTAGTAGAGAATGCCTGTAATCCTGGCGCTGGTAGGTAAAGACAGGTGGATCAATAGGGCTTGCTGATCAGTTAATCTAGTTGAATTGGTGAATTTCAGATTCAGAAGAAATTGTAATAAAAACACCCACCACTTACCTCTGGCTCTCATGTACACATATTCATATTCCTGTGAATTGCACACACACACACACACCACACATGAACATGTACTTCTCTTTGCGTGCTTTACACTTTATATGTTTATATGCTATATTTGCATGTTTGTATATCTTTGTATATATTGCATGTTGTCTATCTCTGTACATTGTATTTCTCAGAAGAGGGAAGAGTTTGATCAGTTATGGCTCTTAGTTAATTGTCCTGACATGACTCCCACCCTTCCCTACCTCATTTCTTCCAATGTTCACAAAATCTTTCTTCCTTTCATCTCCTCCTGCTTCTCCTCTGCAGCTCCTGGTGAATGCTCGATGAGTCCCAGCTTATCCAGCAGGCTCAACCCTGCTCTTAAGAGGCAGCCCTGACTTTTATCTTCCTCTGTGGGTTTTGGTTTGCAAGAATCAAAGCAACATTAGCACAATTTGTTTGGATTAACATGAAGACTTCTAATCCACTCCTTTGCAGTATTCCATATTTTAATAACTTTAATAATTACTGCTTCTTTTTTCTAATTAAGAGCTTAGAGATGGAGACCTTGGAGAGGGACCAGAAACAGTGGTGTTTGGTATCGTGAAGAAAAGGAAGCAATGTTTGTACAGCAGAATCAATATTCAGAGAGGGCTACAAAGCACTCAGATTTCAATTCTGTAGTGTTTATTATGACCATGCTATGAATGAGACCCTGAAAGCTGGAGATTTCAGAGTGGTGGAAGATTTCTCCATCGTGTTCGAGATCCAGCCTGAATGCCCAATAGCATTCCAATAAGAGCATAAATCTTATGACAATATTGCCCTAGGGGTGTAGTGAACAGTCTATAGAGCTCAGGGCAATGTCTCAGCCCACCTGAACTTTGCTCCAGCTTCAGGGAGAGGCACTGATGGCTGGGCAGAAGTCCTCTCGGGAGGTGCCATCAAACCACAAAGGCTAGGTCATAAGTGCATGGCTCCCAGGGCAGCTGTGCTTATGCTAATTTAAAGCATGTCTTTTGCACTGGATACTGACCTAAAGGACCACCCCCACCCCCAGAGCTGTTGATGTAACTCTTCTATTGTCCTGTACTGTGTGGGAACGGAGGCCACAATGAAGGATTGTAGCACCCTTTGAGCAGGGAGTAAACCTGAGACGTCTTCAGGACTGGTGGGATATCCATGCTTGCAAGCCTGCCAGGCTTGAGCTTGGCATACAAAGGGACCCTCTGGCCAACATTCAACTGAATCCAAACCCGAGTTTTACACAGAGCACTTGGCCTGAACACTTAACATCCTCCACACCCACAGATCAATCCAGCCTGTCTCACACAGAGCAGTCGGCCTCCATACCAACATATCCACACCCACAGGCTCAGCCAGCCTCTCACAGAACACTAACGTTCCACTCCTACATCCTCTAGCCACAGATTCAGCCAGCCATGGATTAAAAGTATTCAGGGAACAGTTTTGTTTCTGTACAAAACATGTACAGACTTTTTTTCCCTTGTCATTATCCCTAACAATACAATAGAACAGCTATTTACGACAGCTTTTTATGCTGTTTACATTGCAGTGAGTATTACGGGAAATCTAGAGGAGACTTAAACCGGTACACAGGAAGACTGCATGGCTTCATGCAGCTACTCCACTACTTCATATTAGTGGCTGGAGCTCCTGTGGGTTCTGGTACTCAAGAAGAGGTCCTGGAATTGGTCCTTCACGGACACCAACAGACAGCTGTACATCTTTCTCTGTGGAGTCTAGCACAGGAACAAACTAGTCTGGGTGGATACTGGGGTCCTTTACTCTTAGAGGAGGGCTTTTGCCTTGCTAAGAGAGGCCCTCCAAAGGCTTCAACCTTTCTGAATGTCAGTCTCAGCAATCAGAGGTAGCTTCCTGAATCTTGTCACTAAAGTACAGAGGAAAATTCAGAAACTCCATCTCAAGCGGGCCACCGTCTGGTAGGGACTTGGAATCCCAGAGATACTTTGATTCTATCTCTGCCTCAGAGGACTCCAACATGGCTGATAACACTGTCAGGAGGCAGAGCAGGCTCCAAAATCCCTCATTACTTCTGACAATCTGGGTAGAATTTCATAGAGGATGTATCCAATGGGGACTCTGAGGATAAGAAAGATTTAATAGATGGATATGAGGGGAAATGTCATTCTGGCAGAGAAGCAGATCAAGCCAGCCAGGGGAGCTTGAAAATGCAAGTTCTATTTAGGAAACAGAGATTCAGTACTGATAAGTGCAGGGTGCACACGAGGCCACACAGCACAGTCTGATGGTGTATAATGATGCCCAACCACAGAGCCTTGAGTGAGCTGGTGAGGAGTTGAACCTTTATTCTGCAGGGAATAGAAGACCAGCTCTGCAGGCCTCTGAAGAGAGGAGTGGTTGAGGCCTCCCTTCCACAAGTGAGCTGAGGGAGGATCACTGCTTATCCACATGAAGGATGAAGACAGTAACAACAGGCCACCAGCTTGCAAGCTATTGCTACTGAAATGAAAACAGAAAGAAAAGAGGGGGGAAAGCAGGAGGGAGTACTGAGAGCAATGGTGCAGACAGAACCAGGAAGTCTCTGCAACTGCCTGGCTGAGAGATCACTAGATATGTTTTATCCCACTTGGCTATGCCCAGTCTCTCAAAAGTAGGAACCATGTCGTAGTTGTCTCTATTCTTTTGATGTTTACAGAACACCTGTCACACCAGTTGCTCTCCCCACATAGAAAGTGTGTGTGTGTGTGTGTGTGTGTGTGTGTGTGTGTGCCTGTGCTTGCACGCACACACAGGCACAGGCATGCATGCGTGCATGTGGATGCATGTGCTTTCCATGAAAAGTAACAGGCCATGTGAAAGCCAGAGAACAATCTCTGCTATCACCCCTTAGCTACGGCTCATCTTTGTTTTAATGAGACATGGTCTCTCACTGGTCTAGAGCCCCTTGAAATGGGCTAGGCTAGATGGCCAAGGGGCTGAGTGACAGACCAAGCATACCTGGGCCCAGCATGTGCACTGTACACTGTTTGCTTTTAATGGGTTACTGGGATTGAACTCAGATCCTCACACTTCCAAGACAAGCATCTTACCAACTGAGCCATCGTCTCAGAACTAAGAGTAGATATTGTTATTTGGAGAAAAGGGGCAGAAAGAAGAGGGAAGAAGAGGGAGAGGAAAAAGAAGAGAGAGAGAGAGAGAGAGAGAGAGAGAGAGAGAGAGAGAGAGAATGAATTCCATGTGTGTTGCGGGGTGCTCATGGAGGCCAGAAGAGGGAATCAGAGCCACTGGAACTGAGCCTTATGATGGGTGCTGGGTCGTCAAGAAGAGCAGGACGCATTCTTAACCCCTGGAACATCTCTCCAACACCCACCTCCAAGAATAGAAATCTTAACATGGTGTACTTAAATGGGCTTTAGGGGGCTTTGAAGACTTTCCCAAAACTGTATCTCGTGTTACACATGAGATTATGAACTGTAAAGCTTCCCCTCACAGAGGGTCTTTACTTTTTATCAAGTCCTGCAAGGGCTCTATGACCTTAAAAAAAATGGTTAAGAACAACGCCGCTAAAAATCTGTTGTCTTTATGAATGTTTCCGACCTCTGGTTTCTGTTTTTATTCCTTCTCTAAGTACCAATTTCCCATATAAAAAAAGGACAAGGTCAACAACATTAAACAGACACTTTGAGTGTTATTGCATTTTATTTGTAGTAAAAATCCAACATATAAATTCAGCTCCAAATCTGAATTATGCTGGAACACTGAGAAATAATTTCCCTGCCCATCCCTGACCTCGCTGTCTGGAAGCACAGCCTATCTCCAACCCTGCTCTCTAATAGCCCATGCTTCTGTGTGGCTGTGAATCAATTTTAATTTGGACTTTAGCTTCTGCAGTGAGTGCCTTTGAAGAAGCACCTTTCTGAGAATGCCAACTTGCACCTTTCAATTACGAGCAGATAATTAGGATGGAGACTCGCTAGCCGCCCTTTCCATCTCCATGAAGAAGGGGAAATGCTCTATAGCTTTCCAAGCATTTCCAAGCAACACGGAAAGAGATCCTATTATCCAAAACCAGATGGAGCATATGATGCCCATTTTCTGTGCCAGAACGGCCCATAGGTATAGCTTGGATACCACACTACTATCCCATGTTCTGATATCAGAGCTGTACATGTCAGAGTAGTTAAAAATGGGACCACCCTCAAAAAGCTGGAGTTTTCAGAAGAGCAAAATAACATCTGCCCTTATAAAGGAGTGCAGTCCAGTGAGGGTACTCGCACAGCTGGGGAAATATGCCTGCTTAGTCGGGTGAGGCCTTGGGTTCTCAGTGCAAGAAAAACTGTTTAAGGAAAAGGATTAAGGAAAGGGATTCAGGGAGAAGACCAGTCCTGTGCAGTTCAGTGTTCCAGAAGATGCATGATGAGGGGCAAAGGTCAGATTCAGCTTACGATGCACCTCATGCATGAACTCCCTTTCCTTCTGGTGTTGAGGAATTAGCTACTGTGTACCAGGCACCACTACATGCAATTTTGCCTGTTATCTCGCAGTGTGTGAGGTAGGGATTGATCCTCTCATTTCATGAATGAGAACTAAAGCTCAGAAGCAGGGAAACAACTTTCTCAGGACTCACAACCGGCAAGTAGTCAAGCCAGAGCCAAAGACCAGATCCGAGTCCAAAGACCACCTTCCCTCCGTGCTGCACAGCGGCGCTGAGAAGCTACAGGATGGGGCTGGTGAACCCTGGAAGCACACTAAGTGAAGGAATTCAGGCACAAAAGACTCTTTGTACGAGTCTATTTATATGAACATCCAGAATAGGTAAATCCATAGAGACCGAAAGTGGAGTAGTGGTTGCTAGGGACCAGAGAAGGGAGAAATAAAGAGTGAAGGTTTAGTTGGCGCCGTTTCCTTTCAGGATGATGAAAATGTCGTGGAACAAGATAGAGATGGTGGTTTCACAACTAGCAAATGTGATAAATGTCACTGGATTAGACTTTTATCTTAGTCATTTGATTTATGTTACGTGAATTTTACCTTGGCTTTTTTTTTTTAATGAAAGCTATTAGGAAAGAGGTTTCAAGGGGATGAAGCCAGGAAATGTAAACATCTGTGGCATGTTTGAAGAACAAGGAGGATCTAGACAAGAAGAATCCCATGATGAGTCAATCCTCTCCTCTTGATGCAAGTGAGAAATTTGGAGGAAGGTGTTAGTGGTAGCCTTTAGTTCAGAAAAACTGCCTTTCCTAAGCTAAGCAGGAACTGCCTTCCATGTCCCAGAATGCCTCTGGTTGCATTTTGGTGTTAAAGGGGGTGAACATGGGCTGAGAAACAGTCTCAGATGATAAAGCCCTTGAAAATTAAGCATAAGTACCTAAGCTTGATCACCAGAAACTACATTTTTTAAAAAAGGCAGCATGGAGTGGCAGGCACTTGGTTTGTTGTTGTTGTTGTTGCTGCTGATGCTGCTGTTTTTTGTTTCTTTTTGTTTGTTTTTACTTTGATTTTTTTGAGACAGAGTTTCTCTGTGTCCTTGGCTCTGTAGAACAGGTTAGCCTCAAACTCAGAGATCTGCCTACCTATGTCCCCCCAGTGCTGAGATTAAAGAAGTGTGTCACCACCTCCCAGCTAAAAACTTAATTTCTATTTTTGGCAATTTCCAATTTTTCTTTGCCATTATCTTTATTTATTTATTGTTTTTTGTTTTGTTTGTTGTTTGTTGTTTGTTTTTTTATTGTTGTTGGGGTTTTTGGGGTTTTCAGGATAGGTTTGATCTGTATAGTTCTGGCTGTCCTGGAATTTACTCTATGGTATCAGGAATTTGCATTTCTAGTACTGGGGATGTAGGGCTTACTGGCCAGCCAGCTTAGCCTGTTAGAAGAGTTCCAGGTAAAAGTGAGAGGCACTGTCACAAAAGGCAAGGGCAAGGTGGTAAGCAGAGCAAATATGGAAGATAAGTATGATTGACTCTGACCTCATCCAAGTGCACACACTTTGTATGTGCAAAACAATCACAAACACACACACATACACACACACATATGTCAATACCACCCTTACTATGGAACTCCTAAATTCAGAAGACACTATATTCTGCTTAAGTATTTGAAAGTGTTCCCATAGAGCCATGCAATGTGGTCGTTTTTTTTTTCCTACTTGGAGACAATTCTGCATCTCTGTGGATCTTAACTAGTAAGAGCACCCAAAGCCACCTTGCATTTCATCCCAGCTAGGCTTTGTCTGCACATTAAGGGAACAATAAGTTCCTTGAAAGGTCTCAGGATTCATGTGAGATATTTGGTTTTGCTTCACAGCCACAATGCTATAGCATATCCCACAAAAAAAAAAAAAATGCCTACTCTCCCAGTGCCTAGGCCACAGACCTAGAGATCCACCTTCCTTCAGGTCCAGTAGAAAATGTTTGTCTTTACTTGGAAGTACTCTCAGAAGTTTGTATATTAGCATCAGTACTGTAGATAGACACTTTCAAGGCCTGGTCATTTTTCTGGAAGAAGAAGAGGGAAGGAAAGAATGTGACAATGGGCTCTACTGTTCTCCCCTTCCCAGCCTCTGGCACATGGATCTCCTGTGGATCTGTTGTAGGCCTTGATTTTTCAAACCCTACTTCAATAAGGGTTCGCAAATGCTTCAACCCTCCCCGTATCTAGTCCATCATCCAAAGGTAGGGGGAAAATGGTAAATAGGACAAGGGTTTGTGAACCTGTTTAGAAGTAGTTTTTTGGGACAATTCCAATCTCCGTTTGTCAGGATACCAACAGTCCAGTTCAAAAGTGTTACCAATTATGAATCAGCAATGGCAGAACAATCCAGCAGAAACCACCAGGCTTCTGTTGAATCAGGAGTCAGCGAGTCAGTGGGAGCAACCAGGACCAGCCAGAGTTACAGGAGTTCTCTGCCATGCCTCTCTAAATGAAGATCAGCAAAGATGAGAGACCAGTGAAGACTGCACAACTAGCTATTCAAGAGCCCCATCACTGTCCATTGAGTCCTCCTTACATTCTTTTCAAACATCATATGTCCTCCCTGGGGTCTTGCTTTAGCATAACACTAAGTGGGTCTATATCAGCAAAACACCATGTGATTCTGTATCACCTGACCTATTCAGAAACTTCCACTTCATAGAAATCCTGAGAGTTTGATCAAAGTGATGGACCACTTTTCTGCACTCCAGATCTATACCTCCTATGACAGTTGCACACTTATTCATATGTCCAATGTCACCTAACACACAAACCCTCCCCTTAATATATTCTTCCACATGAGTATGCATCATATGACACAACCAAAAACTTCCACTTCAACCTGTAGTTCAGCTTCCTTAGTAGCACAGGCTCTGTTTCTGGACAGTGTCTGCTGAGTAGGTTTCGGATTCAGGAATCTGAATGCTGGAGCTGCTCACTTGTTCCCAATTTTTGGTTAACATAGGGTTCAAAGAGTGTGTTCAACTGAGATTCTAGAATGATGTTAACTATGCTGCTGAACCATCTTCTGGATATGAGCAAATAAATGCTCTATAAGGTTTCCGATGCAATAGTCCCTGTAGGATTTCACCCATGCCTAATAATGCATTATCAAGTCCTGTGTCCAGTGCAGTAACTGCCTGAGCATTACATTCTAACATACCCCAGCATGAATAGAATCCAGTGAGATAGCTTTAGTCATCCCAAATGTAACATCTTGTCAAGAATCCTATGCCATATGGAGCACAATTTCCTTACAAAGTGGGAAATTCCCCCACCATCAGTAAGAGGTCCAATTCCGTGCTAAATATGATGTTTGTTGACAGACACATGCAAACTTGCTAGCCTACATAGTGCATGACAAATGACCTTCAAATCTCCCAAAGTGGCACAACTAGAAGGATCCTTTCTCTCCACAGCACAGGTAGGGACTATTAGGACTGCCTCTGAGGAAGCTCAGATCTCCTGCCAGCCTTTGCATGGGCTCCTGCAGACTTTATGAAGCATCTCGACATGACTTTATCCAAACAACTTGCTCCAAACTGTTCCAAACCTGGAGATGGTTAAAGAAACAGAAAAGCCAAAGAATAATATAATAAATTTGAATTTCAGTCCTGTTCAAGTATGCTCCATGCATTAGTCAAACATGATGCTACATGCAAACAAGTCTGTTTACACATACATGATAAGACTGATGTTCAGTTTCCTTCATTTGCTATAAAGTGGTCAGCTCCCCACACTCTTACAGCTGCGCTTGCTTCAGCATCTCTGATTAATGGGCATTACTCCATAATAAGAGGCACTATCACTTTCATAGGCAGCCCTCTGTTGCTGGATTTCCATCATCTCCACTTTTTCACTGCCACGAACAACATTGCAATTAACATCTTTCGCATTTTTATAATATTGCAAAATTACTCTCTAAACAGATTGTAACAATTTACATTTCCTCATGACAAACAGTAGAAATCTTCCCCTTGCTTCTGAAAAAGCCATCAATTGACTCCACTTGAAAAGATCCAGAGGGAAGGTTGCCAAAGCAGGCCGCAGGAGAGTGCCCTCGCTGCAAATGGGGCTCATTGGCAAAGTTGAGCATGCACGAAGCCCTGGGTTTGAATCCCAACCCTGCATACACTGGATGCTATGGGGTAGTCCTGAAATCCTAGAAGTTGTGAGGTGTAGGCAAGGCAGATCAGATCTTCAAGGTTATCCCCAGTACAATGCAAGTTTGAGGCCAACCTGCAAAAGAAGAGAGGGATAGGAGGAAGGTGGAAATAAAGTGGAGGGAGGGAAGGACAGGAGGGCAGAAGGTAGGGCAGAAATTAGAAGGAAAGGGAGGAAGGAGGGGGAGGAAGAGGGAATAAAAGAAGGTGAAAGGAAAGAGTGGAAGGAGGAAGAGAGGACAGAAGAGTGGGGGAGGGAGGGAGAAAAAGAAGGACCCACAATTCTCACAACTGTAATGTGTAAGCTGAGGTCCAATCTCCACATGCTGTCAGCCCAGGTGCTGTTGGCACCTCCCCGATACAGGTGCACAGGAGACCAGCTTGGCTCACCTACACTTTCACAGCTGTCTCCTGAGAGCCTGTGAGTGACAGAGCTCTCTAAGTGAGCACAGGGCTGGCTCCCAGCCATCTCTAAATCCCATAGAATGAACTTTCTGGCAACCTGAAAATTATCTATTCTGGTGCCTGGCTTTGCCTTTTGTTCCCTATTTGGAATGAAGCCCAGCTGGCCAGCCCCTGTGGTCCCTACAGTTCGATGGTAGTGCAGCTACAGCCCTATAGCAATGGTGGGGGTGAGAACCTTGAGCATCCCACTGGTGAGAACCTTGAGCATCCTACTGGTGAGAACCTTGAGCATCCCACTGGTGAGAACCTTGAGCATCCTACTGGTGAGGACCTTGAGCATCC
>NW_021604629.1:5060392-5083782 GCF_004785775.1 Grammomys surdaster
ACTGGTGAGGACCTTGAGCATCCCACTGGTGAGAACCTTGAGCATCCCACTGGTGAGAACCTTGAGCATCCTACTGGTGAGAACCTTGAGCATCCTGCTGACGAGAACCTTGAGCATCCTACTGGTGAGAACCTTGAGCATCCTATTGGTGAGAACCTTGAGCATCCTACTGGTGAGAACCTTGAACATCCCGCTGGTGAGAACCTTGAGCATCCTGCTGGTGAGAACCTTGAGCATCCTACTGGTGAGGACCTTGAGCATCCCACTGGTGAGAACCTTGAGCATCCTACTGGTGAGAACCTTGAGCACCTCACTGTCCTCACACCTCCTGCTTCTGTTCTGGGATTTCAGAATCACCTCATCCTTTGAAGCTGGTCTGGACTTGACTACTCTAACTTATCATAGCTGCCTACACAACTATTGCTCTGCAGTGGAAGGAGCAGGCCCTGCAGCACTAACTGAAAGCTCACGGTCCCCCAGAAAGAGGAAGGAGTCGACCTGAATCCCCTCTCTACCTAACGCTGCTTCTCCAGGAAGAAATGCTGACCATCTCTGGCTAAACAATTTACTTTGCAAATTGTTTGTGAGATTTAAGCCATTTATAAAACATGAAAATTTCTCATCCAAACCAGGTAAATGTTGGCCGGGTGGCAGGTCCTTAGTTACTGAGTGCTGGGGTGATGGTTAACCCCTCACATTGATCACAGAAATATTAAACTTCTTAGGCCACTCATTTCTAGGCTAACATTGTGAAGCATGGGCGCTAGGGAGAACCCATCTATTCTTGTCACAGAAACTGTCCTATTAACAAGGAAATGCATGTCCCACTTCCACGTGTGCTCTCCAGATGGCCAATACAGTGTTCCTCTGTAATAGCATCCATCTTCTCTCAATCACTAGCTCCAGGGCAAAACCACCTTGTAAGCTAGGGGACAAATGTCTCCTGTCATGCTGCTTTCTGTGTCCCACAATACAGATAGCCCAGGCCAACTGCTTACAGAACTGAGACAACAGAACAAGAATCAGAGCAACAGGTACAGCTCCATGCAAAGACACAGCAAACCTACATCCAGACTTGGCCCTTCCTCTCAGAAACTGTGCATGATAGTTCATCTTCATTGCTGACTGGACTAGACTCAGAACGACCTGGCATACATAGGCTGCGTGTGTCTGTGAAGGTGCTTCCAGGAAGGTTTAACTGAGGAGGGAAGGCCAGACTTGAATGTGGACAACACCATCCCATGAGCTCAGAGCTCAGAGTAAATAACAAATGGGGTGTGCTATAGATGTGCCTAGATTCCTGACGGTGGGTGGAATGTGATGCCCCCCCACGGTCTGCCTCTCCACCCAGATAGCCTGTGTCCCTTCTTACGCCAGGAGCCAAGGTAAGCCTTTCTCCTCTTAGGTCACTTTTGCCAGATACTTGGTCATAGCAATGAGAAAACTGTGTGGTACAGCTGCAAATGCATAGTTTTTTAGCCTTCTAAAACACAATTTCTTCATCTCTAGAATGGCTTAGTGGGAGTTAAAACGGCTTAGCGAGGTTGCTGTTGAAGCATGAGACCCTAAAGCTGAGCTCCAGCAGCCAGGCGTGGCAGCGCGTGCCTGCAATAGCAACATGAGGGTTGGGGGCTAGGGGCTTGGTTGCTGCCAGCTTAGCTCCACGTTCAGTGAGGACCCCTGTCTCAAGTGAATGGGCTGGAGCGTGATGGAGCATTCATTCATTTAATGAAAAAAGGATTTTCTGCAATTACAGGTATAAGGGTTTTTAAAAAGCGTGGTTGAGCTAGTACACAGTTTAATAGGTAGTACAAAATGGGGGCTTCCTGTTTACTTTTAAACAAAAATGTGTGTAAAAATGTTTCTTCTCTCCAAAGCTAGAATGTTGTGATCTGTTCTTTTCCTTGTTCTTACAAAAATGAGGAAGCTTGTGGATATTACTGGTCCAGGGTGGCCCATCTCTGTTCTTGTGCTGCCACCTGCTGGATGGTTATTTTAAGAACTCTGTACCAAAATGCCTTGTCAGTTCTTACCTGATAACCCAAGGCACCCCCAGTCCTGCATTTAGCACTAGGGACATGAAAACGCATCCCTAAGATGGGTTGGAACTACATGATGTTGGCCTCTGCCATGTTGGATAAAATTCTAATTGTTCACCAATGCTAAATATCACATTCCACATAAAAATATGTTGAAAAAAATCTTCAGACATGTTAACACATGAGTCCACATTCCTTTGCAACTGGCCAGAGCTGAGCGTCTGGTGTCCTTTAATGTGAGCAAGCTCTCCAGTTTTACACATACTCAAAAACACTATGTAGAAATCTGTTCAAGAAACTGTGCCACCAACTTTACTAAATAGCCCACTTCTCCAAATACTGTAGAAAACTCACATCAGTACCAAGTCTCTGTACAGTTAGGACAGCCAAATATAGTAAGCTACATGAACTAAGGAATAGTTATACACATTTGGGGCGGGGACTCGCATGCCACTAAAGCATATATGTTTATTTTACAGTGTGTGGATTATTTCTGAAGCTAATGTTCATTATGAATTGGATGTGTTAGTCGTTATATCTTGGGGACAAGGTACATGATTAACTGAAAATGTGGGGATGCATGCAAAGGGAACAAAAAATATCTTTGAGGTCAAAATTTATAGTCAAAATATTTTTCTTTGTGCCTGGTACAAGCTAAGTACTAAATAATTACTGATCATTACTATCATTACAGGAAGAGCTAGTCTCCCAAAAATGACTTTTAAAATCCTGTCTTTTAGACAATATTGAAAATAGTGAAATTGGAATTTTAAATTTTAATGTTAAAGAATAGAATTTCTTCACAAATTCTTGGACTAATGACTTGACCCAGGAGAATCCAGGCCTGAAAACAACAGTCAGCATGAAAACCCACAATAGCAAAGGAGAAGCTAAAGATGCAAAAACTCCTACTTGTTGAATTTGTCAAAAAATATTCTCACATAAAAATATATACTTTAGTAAGATAAAATTTTAAATTGGAAAAAATTAAAATTATTTAAGTACATCATATAGTAATATGTTCAAGACATTAAAAACAGTTTACGAATCAGCCCTCTCCTCCAGTCCCTCAGGGAGTCTGGCATGTACCCTAGCAGATGCGTATGCTAGCTCACGTTTTCAGATGCACACTGAAGCAGACTTTTCATTGTTTGTCTTGTAAATTTTTCACTGGGCGTGGAGGAGGTGGCTTAGTCCACGAAGTGCTTGTCTCACGTGCTGAAGACCTAAATTCAGTCCCCAGGAACCTACATAAAAAGCCAGGCACGGTAGCACGCTCCTGGAATCCCTGCCATGTTAAGATCAGAGACAGACACAAGCAGATCCCTGGATGCTCAGCGGCCCGCTGGCTACTTAACTAAAGCTCCATGCCGAGGGGGAGGTGCTCAACTGAAAAGTTGAAAGCACCTGAAGAATGACACCTGAAGTTGTCCTCTGACCTCCACCCACATGTGCACACACTAGCAAATATGCACAGACACACAGACGAAATCTAAATGAACTGAGTACAGATCCTGGCATCTGATATTTCTCACTGAACATCTTATAGAATCTCTGAACTGAAGGGTTGATTTGCATACCAGAAAGTCCATGAGAGGGATTTCTGACTTGAAGCAATCTTCCCAGACCATCATACAATTTTATAAAATCTGGAGACACAGGCTCCCAGATCATCTTAGAGTTTTATATTTCATTTCGTATCTATGTTTAATTTGTCTTTGAATGCATCCTTTTCCTACTGAACTAAACTACCAATTTTCTAATCTCCAACCTGACACTTAGTTATAGCAATTCCATTATCTTGAAACATTAGTCTTTTTATAATATTTTTCTAGACTATTGTTTTGGTGCTTATTAAGTTCATTTTACCAAATCCCAAAGCCAGTGAAACTCTTGTAAGTGTTATATGAAATTTATATGTTAATTTTCAAGCAACTGTCAATTTTTAATATTGTACTCCTACCTGCATAAACTACTTTTCTCATTGCTGCAATCAAATACCTAACAGAAACAGCCCAATGAAAAAGGGGGTGGAGTCTGAGTCCTGGTGAGCCATGAGGATACAGTCCCTCAATGGCTGGGAAGCCATGGCAGAGTTCATGGTGGTAGTGTATCTAGCTGGGACTTGTTCCACGGTGAGAACCAGAAGACACAAAGCTTGGTTGGAATGAGGGCTATTGATAGCCTAAAAGGCCCTCTCTCCTAAGACCTGAGACCACTTCCTCCAGGGAAATCATACTTCCTAAAGTTTCACAAGCTTGGTTGAGGACTAAACGTTCAAACACATGAGTAAAGAAATATTTCACACTCGAGCCACAAAACGACCCCAAAACATGACATTGCAACTTGTGCATATCTTGTTTTTATGTCCCCTTAAAAAACATAAAGGGCTAGAGAGGTGGCTCAGTGTGTAAGAGCTCAGTGTTCTTGCCAGGTTCGATTCCCACAACCCATATGGCACCTCCCAACCATCCATAACTCCAGTTCTCCTCAGTTCCAGGCACTTATGTGATATGGAGTCATACATGAAAACAAAACACTCATCCACATAGAATAGGTACTTTTATAAAAAATGACTTTGACTTTTAAAAATATGTAACCTTTTTTAGTGTATTATTTGTTATTATTTACTTTGCAGAAGTCCTTGCCTCTGTTGTCTAATTTCTTCTGATTTTGTTTGTTGTCACCAAATAAATACTCATTGATATCCTCATGTGCAGCCATTTGTTTTTCTGATAGGTTTTTAAATTGCTAATTTTCATCCATTTACCCTCCATCTACACACTCAACCAAATTCTCTTAGGACTCTAAACATTTCAAACCTTCTCCCTCCCTCCATCCATCCTCCTTCTCTTATGTTCTCCCTCCCTCCAGCCTTGAATGAATGATCCTTCTGACATCCCCAGCCCCATCGTGGGTATTATAGCTGTACACCACCATACCCAGCTAAAAGGTGTCAAGCATAGTTTCCTTGGTTGTCTCTATATGAGATGGGGGAGGTGGGAGAGAGGTTAAAAGAAGTGATCATTTTCTTTTCCAGACATTTTTATGTCCATTTCTTTTATGTGCAAATACACCCAAGACAATATAGATACAGGGCAAGAGTCGGCATTCCTGTCTGGGCTTGGTTTGCACTGAGATGGGTTCACTACATCACCATTTGAGATAACCTGCTGTTCACTTTGTCTTCTTGTTTCATTAGTTGCTAGGTTAAATCAAATGTCTTTTCGATTGACATGGTTTCGGTGTGTTGATAATGGGTGTATTGACAGATTCCTTACTATTAACCTATATGAGCATCCACAGGACACCTACCCTTGCTTGCCTACTCCCACGGTACAGTTCTGAAATCATCCTGTTAGCCTCCTGTTTAGAGAGTTTGCATTTACTTGCACATCTACTGTCTGCGACTAGACTATTTTATGAGCGTTGGAATTGCTATTCTTAAACACAAGTCTGCCTGGCCCTGTAGTCCCTTTAATCACAGCTTTGTAATCACATTCTAACACCCCAAAGTGCAACTGGCCCACTCACAGCTTCCACTGCAGCTTACCCTTTGGAGAGGGTTAGAGTTTGCTAGGAAGCCAACTGCTTTCCAGTGTTTTTCCATAGAGGTGTACGTAGTGTTCCTTAAAATTGCTTTAACCTCTATCGTTTCTAGTGTCATGGACTCTAGATTCTCCTTCATCCTTTAAACACAGAATTTGAACTTCAGTCTTTTCGTTCCCAGCCCAACCCTCACACTCCCACACCATGACCCAAAAGCGATTAAAGCTGAATTTGTAAATGATGTAGCTGGTGAATTTGGCTTGGTTTCAAAAATGGGTCAACTGAGGAAAATTAATTTTCATGTAATTAAAACTATTCCAACTTTTATTTTAAAATAGCTGTGTTGGCATAAGCAGGATCAGCAATAATGTACCATGCTGAGCAAACCTGGGGGGATTTGGACTGTCCTCATTTACAGACAGATTCATCACCCCCCTCATCCTAAAACTGGTTTTTGACTAACACCAATAACTTCTGAGAGAAAGAAAGAAAATCCTCTTTATTTGAGACTCTGGGCTTTATTTAACTCTTGAAAATGGTACTCAAACTAGCATGAGATTTCACTGGGTTTAATAAAATACTACGTAATTAGGAAGAAGCGCTCCTACTATCTCCAGAGATGTATTAATATCATTAAAAAGAACATATGCTTAAAAGTTGCATGTGCATTTATAATTTTGGTCCCTTCTGAACGTGAAAGACTGTTTAATTAAGATTATTGCTATCTTTAAAGCGTTTTCTCACAGGAAATGTTCTTCATTCTAAGCTACATATCTTCTCTGGAAAAAAAATACTTTAAAAGAAACCCTGAGACTGTTCAAGAATATATGTTCCAATTGTGTCCTAGGGCAGACTTCTTCCACTTCGCCTTATACACCTAGGCTGTGATATAACCTCGGCAGCTTCCACATAATCCCTTTTCTTTGTGACAATTCTGTGACAGTACTTTTTCACAAGTGAATTGGGTAAATAAATTAATTTCACATATAAATCAGACAAAATAAAAACCCCGGAGGTGCTTGAGAGATGGCCCATCTGGTAAAGTGCTTTCAGTATAGGCACGAAGACCCCTAGCACCCACATGAAAGCATGGAAGGTAACATGTGCCTGCATCCCCAGCCCTGAGGTAAGAGAGGTGAGGGAAGGGGCTAAGACAGGAAGATCACTGGAACTCACTGTCAAAGAAACCTAGCCCAACTAGTGAGTGCCAGATTCAGTGAGAAACTCTGCCTCAAAAGCAGGTGGAAAGCAAGTGAGGAAGATACTCAGTGTTGACCTGTGATACTTCAGCATGCAACCTCATTCAGAAATAGAACAGTTTCGGTTATAATTACTGAAGATGAAGTCATGGCGGAAAGGGTGGGCCCCTGCTCTAATAGGACTAGTGACCTTAGAGAAAGGAGAATGTGAACAGACATGCACATTGGGGGAAATGCCAAATGACTCGTGTCAGATACTAAGATAATACAGCTAGAAGCCAAAGATTGTTCGGGATTAGCAGCAGAGTCTCTCAAGCAAGAACGGTACAGAGCAGATGCCGTCCCCTTCGATTTGGGAGGCACCTTAAATCTGGATTTCTAGATTCCAGAACTTCAGGAAAATCAACTTTCCTTAAAGTCATCTGACTTGTGTTACTGTTATCAGCCTAGCCAGCTGACAGGTTCCATTCCAAAGTTAAAGGTGCCTCCTCTAACGTTGGCCACACCAGCTTTTTAGGGCAAAAGACAACAGGAGCTACCTGAACCCCAACCTCTGCATCACCACAACCCAGAAACCCTCTTCCAAGGCTTCCTCCTGTCACCCCTCACTCGTCTTCCTCCACTTCCCGAAAAGATCAGTGCCTCAACCTTTATGTCCAACATTTTTCCATTACTAGTGGTAACTTTTTGAATAACTGGTTTTTGTGAATCATTTATAGACCAAGCATCCTTCAAATAGCATCTAATTCAGTGCTCACAACCCCCTTGGAACAAAGTGTTCTCTACCCCATCTTACAAATGAGAAAACTGAGGTTTTCCAAGGCTAAGCAACTTGTTCAAGGCCACACACAAAAGATAAATGGTAGAACTGGAAATTTAACTGGTCTATCTCGTCCCAAGCGCTAAGTCACTGTTGCCTCCTACTACTTCTCTACAACCAACTGACTTCCTCCCCTCTGAAGTCTTACTGAAGTGCACTACCTTTTCTTATCCCAGTCAAACGATCCTGAAAACTCGCCCTCACAGTCATTTTCTCTCACAGGCACCTCTGAACTTCTACCCAAACATCATGTGGACACCTCAAACTTCTATTCAAAATGGAACTTCTCCTTCAAAATATGCTTTGCCTCTGTTCTTCCCAAGTGATTCTCCAGACTATCTAGCCACCCACTCTTGGAAACTTCATGCACTTCATTATTTTCTGCCTTTTTTCCCTTTTTATAATCAGCTGTATTAATTTTACTCCAAGTCATTTCTCTAGGTTTCCTTCTCACTGATCTTCCTGACAGTACTAATGGATGCTGATCATCCCATCCTCCCCTCACCCAGCCTATAACTAACCCTCTCTAGGACATTCATCTGCTCAGGTTGCCGAACTCAAGTCCAGGGCTTGGAAACAGTTCTCTTGGAAACCGGAGTTTGGTCTCCAGAGCCTATGTGGAAAAGCATGGCATATGGGATGTGCTTGTACTCACTCCTAGTGCTGGGGAGGAAAAGACAGGTAGGTCCCTGGGGCTTGTTGGCCAACTAGCTTAGCCTATTTGGTGAGCTCTGGACTAGTGAGAGATGCTTTCTCAAACTCTATAGTGGATGGCACTTGAGAAACAACATCAAAAGTTGTTCTCTAGCTCTCTCTCTCTCTCTCTCTCTCTCACACACACACACACACACACACACACACACACACACACATACATTCACCACAGACATAAAGAAGAATCTAGTTTAAACTCCTTACACAGGCAAAGTTCTACCCTACTACATCTTCCTCATGTCTATGAAACAAAACTTCCAGACGTTCTGCATGTTTCCAGGCTTTCCTACAAAGAGTCCCCAGGCTATTCCTTCTGTATCTCTAATCCTATCAAGCCTTGTTCAAATGTTTCTCTCCAAAACTTTACCTCAGGTGCTGAGTCAGTCATGGGTGTCTCCTCCTCCTCCGAACTTCCTGCACATGTGAGTTAACGTGGCTCTCTGCAGTGATTCAGCTGTTTGTCTGTGCATCTTATAATCCCCATTAGCTGTGAGTTCCTGCTGGACCATGATTCACCTTGGCATTTGCCAAAGTACTTAACACAGTCCCTAGTGTGGGGCAGCTACTTCTTAGCTTAATCTTTCTTTTCTTTTCTAAGACAGGGTTTCTCTGTCTGTGCTGGAACTTGCTCTCCCAAATTCGAGGATTAAAAGCATGTGCCTCCTGCTTGGCTCCAAGCTTAATTTTTAAGGGTTCTATTGATATATTAGTCAATCTGACTGCCAAACTACTTAAAACTCACAGAGGTCAGAGCAACCAAAACTTTAAAGTAAATTCAAATAACCACACACACCAGGTGGCCTGGCTCACCCAGGTCCCTTGATGATCTAGCCAAAAGCTGTCATAATACACTCCTGTGGGGAACACTCTAGGCTAAGCCATCCCTCTGGCAACAAACGCCTTTTCTAGCATTTCCCACCACACCCTGGAAGGTAAGAACATGCCATTATCCATCTTCACAGTCCAGGCTACAAGGTACTAGGTGGAGGCCAAACCTCTCTACCATGATAAAAAAACGGTAACTGGTGCCAAATTACTCGCTCGTCAGATTCCATTTGTCTCTATTGCTCAGCCTACTCCTATGCCCAGAGGCCACCATCAGGAGGCTCCAATGTGTCCCTGGAACCTGAGTTCATAGAAAGTTCAAGATCATGTGAAAGACAGAGAGAATCTCCAAAGTCTTAAATCATGAGAATGCTAGGCAATCCCCACTAGTCATTCATCCAGAGCACAGCTAGGGTGGGGTCTGGGAACAAGCTGCTATCTTATCCCTGCATATTTAAGAGTCCTGGGATAGGAATAGTGAGTAGCATTCTCAAGGCTTCTGGATAGCACAGAGAATAAACTAAAACAGAAGGTCAAACAATCAAAAGCTGGAAGCTGGAATTTTTAATCAGATCTGGTTACCTCCCAGCAAGTCTAAAAACTAGCAGGAATCCATTATCTCTGCTACCCGACTACTACCCAATGATATTGTTTTAGGCAGCAGTATTGCCAATAAACTAGGTAGAGTTTGTTTATACATATATAGTTATATATAATATATATTGTTTGTATATATATTACTAACAAAGTAGGTAGAGTTTGTTAGGTAGAGTTCGTGATGGATATGGATGGAGATATATGTATGTGTATGTATATTATATATATATGCACTCATATGACAATTGTATGTGGAAGCCTAAGGCATGGGAGAAGAAACTGGAGTTGTGGTCAGCAAAGGCCTTATATATAAAGTATTGAACCTTTATCCTGCCCAGTGATAAATTATGATTACTAGGAAACAAAGTTTCAGAAGAAACAATAATATCCCAAGGTCACACAGCTTCTAAATGCCAGTCATTCTAAGTCAACAGGGAAAGTAAGAGAATAGTCAGTTTTAAGGGAAATGAGATATTCATAGAGGCCCACGGGCAGCTGTACATTCCTGGATAATGAGACAAGAAGCTAATGTAGAAGCAAGCTGCCCTGAGAGCCATATTAAGTGATTGACTTTATCTTGCAAATGACTGGGAACTTTTCAAACATTTTTTAAGCAGGAAGTGTCACAACACACTTGTGTTTTAGAAATGGGACTGTAATCTAGAGAGGACAAAAATCAAAGGTAAAGGGAGGAGTTGGGAAACTGTAGACGTTACCATGGGAGTCATGATGACGACTCTGTGCCACCCCCATCTCTCTGATGAAAGAGAGAAAGCCTTGGGATACAGAGATACTCGGGAAACACTCAGTAGATACAATCAGCAGATCTTATATCACGTAAGGCTGTCACTGATCACATCTCCAGTCTCTTCTCCTATGCCTTTGGCTCCCACATACAATTGTCACGTGAGTGATACAATGGTGTTATATCTAACTGTGCAGAAAATACAAGAACAAACAGAGGCCTTTTAGTCTGGCAAGATAATACCAAATAAAAAGAAAATGGAGAGGTTTGTGTTACTGACCATGAAAAGGTGATATAGCCAGGGTTTGGCCTCCTGTAGAACTGAGTGTCTGGAAACCTTTCTAAGGAGATGCCATTTGGACTTGCTGAAGCCACATGAAAGGCAGAGACAAGTGGCATGTTGGATTAGAAGAATCCAAAGCTTGCCAGGGCAGCCAGAAGAAAAGGGGCAAAGAAAAAAGTAAGGTCAGAAAAAACCAATAGACAGATCATGTGTAAACTGTAAAGAAGGTCAGGAAGCTAGATTTTATGGGAAGCTTGTGGGAGAAAGAAGTGACTTCATTTAACTTAAGTTGCTAAGCAATCACTGTAGCTGGTTCATGGGAAATACAGGCATAGTATGGGTGAAAGCCAGGACTTTTTGTATGTGTTCCATCAAGAAAATGTAGTAGGAGCTGGTGAGATGGCTCAGAGGCTAAACACGTACTGCTCTTTCAGAGGCTCCAAATTCAGTTCCTAACACCCACATCAGGTAGCTCACAACCACCTGAAACTACACACACACACACATACACACACCCACAAATTAATTAATTAATTAATTAATTAAATATATGTTAAAATGTTTTATTTAGTAGCTTTGATTGGGGACCATTTTACTAGAGTAAATGCAGAGGGTAAGCCAGAAAAGAATCTAGCATGACTGTGCTTGGAACTGGGGTAATGAGGATGAGGAAGATAGAGAAATCAAGAACTTCATTACAATGTCTCTTGTCATGCAAACCCAAGGCCTCAAAAGCTTCATGGCACTGTGTGCAGATACTAAAGAGAGGACTGAGTTATACAGGGGTTTGGATACTGTATTACTCATACAATCCTTGGCAATAGTCAACCAAGAGATGTGATACCAGCTAGTGTCTACAAGCAGCAGCAGCGTATGCATATGCAGAACAAAGAGAAACAAGCCCAGGGCTCAGGGCTGCTAGATGACATCTAAGGGGCATATGACACTTGTCATCTGTTGTCTCATTGTCATCAAATGAACACACACACACACACACACACATCAGCATTTACTCTTTCAACCTGCAGATCCCTGCAAGGACAAGGGTGCTGTGACCACCTCAGGCACTGGAATATTTCCCTGGCTCCAGTTTCTGGTACATGTCCCTTGAGATGAGATAACAAATACATTTTTGTAAATTTAATTTTTTTCAAATCTTATTTTTAATGATGACTCTTAAACACTTTAACCTCCCTTATAGTCCACCACCCACCAGAGGTAGTGGAAAAGAAAGGATACTAGGGAAGTGGACCTCTTTAGAAGGTTCTTTGGAGCAACTCTCATTTGTGTTTTCTGGAAATCAGCAGTTCAGTTCACAGGTTGGCAGGCAGTGGCAGCTCGATCCACTCATAAACACTTCATGGATACACCAGCAGTCCAGTTCGGTAGAGTCAGGTTAGTAACAGCAGTAACACGACCTAGCAGAAACAGCCAGGCCTCACCCTTGGCTCAAGTCAGCAGAAGGCACCAGCAGGAATACTAGGAGAAGCTCTCAGCTGTGCATCTCTCTCAGGGAAGCAAAGATCGGTGAAGACGCAAGACCCACAAGCATTGCACAGCTAGCTGTACCAGCAAACCAACCTTTCTCTCTGTCACTCCATGGGTGGAGTCCTATTTATACCCTCCACACATCACATGTCCTCCACATGTCTTGCCTCAGCACGGGTCTTGCCTTAGCATGTGCATCCAATCCACCAGAGTCCACAGAAGTGGCAAGAAACTGCAGCACATCACCAGAAGATTTTTGGTGTGTTTCTCTGTATGGAGTTCTGACAAATGCAGGTCAACTATGCAATGCAAGGCCAATACATGCATGTATTAGATGGCACCTGTTTTTTGTTGTTGTTGTTTGTTTTTGTTTGTTTGTTTGTTTGTTTTGTATGCAAGCTTCTGTTGAGTCCTATGCTGCTCCTTTTCTACCCAAGTTGTTGACGGAGATTCAGAATCCTACCAGTAGTCCAGTAGCTCCACAAACTCCTTCATTTTTTTTTCACTATGTTGGAAAGCAAAGAATCCTGCACCTTGTCTATTACCACCTTCTTGGCAGTACTTTCATGTCATCTAATGTCTTAGTTAGGGTTACTATTGCTATATGATGAGAGAACATGACCAAAGCAGCCTGGGGAAGAAAGAGTCTATTTCACTCAGTTTCCTATAACAGTTCGTCATCAAAAGCAGGAATTCAAGCAGGGCAGGAGCCTGAAGGCAGGGGTTGATGCAGAGGTCATGGAGGAGTGCTACTTACTGGCTTTCTTCTCATGGTTTGCTCAGACTGCTCGATCATAGAACCCAAGACTACCAGCCCCACATGGCCCCACCCACAATGTGCTGCCCACCCCAACATCAGTCACTAAGTAAGAAAATGCCCTAAAAGGTTACCTACAGCTACATCTTAGGAAGGTGTTTTCTCAGGTGAGGTCCCCTCCTCTTTGATGACTCTAGTTTGTGTCAAGTTGACAAAAAACTAGCCAGCATACCTAACAAGAGAACCCAAAAATGTTATCTATAAGACAGATTCTCGGATTTTGCTTAGATTTATGACCAGTCCTCTCTCCTTCAAGTGAGCCAGCAAGCTTTCTGAGCTAGACTATATCTGAAAGCTAGAGGTTAGCAGAATATCATCAATGTAATGGAATATCTGAACAATTGTGGATTTTATCCATTGTACTAGGTCAGAAAGCACTATAGTAAGACTGTTCAAACACCCTGAGTTAACACAGTAACAGTCCAAGGGTCCTCTTCCCATGTAGAGGGTTTTGTTTGTTTTGTTTTGTTTTGTTTTGTTTTGTTTTGTTTGCTGTTATATCAATGCTGAATGAAGCATGGACTAAATCCAGCACACAAAGGTAATGTCCCAGCTATGTTCCTAAGCCTCCCTACAGCACAGCAATGTTGTGCACTGCTTGTTCATGGAGGGCACCACCTTATCTATTTCCCTATAATCCACTGTCATACATCAGCTCCATACCAGTGAGTTAAGAGGACTCTACACTAGCCAGATGAAGTTTACCTTTCCAGTTAATGGACTGTTTCAATTTCTAGGTGCTTTTGCCCCAAGATAGGCTGTGGCCCCTTTTACTACCTTGGGGGTAGTAAAGCCTCTTGAGGGTTTTTGCCATAACCCCTTGAGATCAGTTTGAAAAGTGTAACATGTTTTGTTCCCTGTGTCTTAACTGAAATGCCTCCACAGACCTTCGCAGGTACTTCCCTGACAAATGTCTACTCCTATGGTAAATTTGAAATCTAGGCCAAAGTACTCCAGGTAGAATTTCAAAGACAGATGTCACAGTCCAAATAATGAGCACTACCCCTTCATCTGGATGGCTTGTCCAGCATGGTCATCTGTTCCCATTTAAAAGTCCTGTGTCTCCATGTATACACGTACTTTCAGTCTCAGTGTCTACCACCACAGCAACTGTGTGTGTGCTACGGAGAACTATCATATAGTCAGCTGTACATAATGTTTCTAGTCCAGGAATGTGATCTGATACCCCAAATCTTGACCAGTTCTCTGTTCCTTGTTTCCCCAGAGCCAAGAACCTATCAGACTGCCTCCAACAGGCTGCACAGGTGGCTCAAGGGAAGGATATTTTCTGTGGCATCCGTCTGGCAACTGGGCCTAGGTTTATTTACTCAGCCAGTGTCTGTTTCAGGCTTCTTTTGTTAACATAATATTTTTATTGATTACTTGAGAATTTTACAAAATGTACCCCAATCATTCTTACTGACCAGTCCTTCCAGGTATGTCCCCCATGCCCTGTGACCTCTCCCTAAAAAAAAAAAAAAAGAAAAAAGAAAAAAAAGTATAATTTGTGTTGTTCATATAGTCAGTGGAGCCTGGCCAATCCAATCCACCAGGGGCCAATCTCCTAAAGGAAAGTGAGTCCTTCCCTACCCTACCCCCACCAGAAGCCACCAAGTGTGGACAGCTTCACTTTAGCATCCTTATCAGAATTTTTTTAAGAGTTCTCTTTGATGACTTCCTATCTAGATTGTTACTTTGTGGGGAGAGAGGGGTCACAGAAACCTTCCATGTTCCTCTCTCTCAGCTATGAGTCTGCAGTCATCAATACCACTGCAGAAGCTTCCTTATCCTTTACAGTCAGCAAGAGCACAAATCATGGACTTCCATGTGGTAGATGATGACAGAATGTACCATGAACATCCACCTGGCCTCTGGTGTCAGTAAGTGTCACAGACCCCAGTATGGTCTCCAGTAGAAGTATAGGCCTTGGGCACCAACACCATCACCAGCAGCAGCCCAGCCCATGAACATCATCAGCATGGCTTCTGGAAGCAGCACAGGCCATAGACATCTGCATTGCTTTCAATGGTATCACAAACCAACTCTGCCTCCATCTGCAGCAGGACCCCACACCCCAACGTGGTCCTCAGCATCACAGCCCATGGACATCCATTCACATGGCCCTCTGTGGCTACATGGATCACTATGGACAACAACATGGCCCACAGCTGCAGCAGAACCACAGACCCAAACATGCTCCCAGTAGCAGCACAGTCCACAGACATCTGCTTGGCCTCTGTGGTAACTCGGGCCACAGATGCTGTAGCAGATGCTGCCCCCTCATTCCCCACCTCCAACCCCTCCCCCACCCCTCTACCCTCCCACCCACCCTGCAGCAGCAGGGACCACAGACATCAACATGGCCTCAAATGTAAGTGCAGGCCAGGCACATCAACATGGCCTCCGGAGGTAGCTCAGGCCTTTGGAATGGAGATGGTTCTGTTTCTCTCCACTGCATACACACTGCTAGATTCCTCCATCCTTCAAACCCCATCAAAAATACATCCATCTCAGTAGCATTGGAAACAGCATCTCATCACTGTATGATTTTTGCCCACACTCCTCTACATGCAAATACTCATTGCCATGAGTCATTGGTCTCACTCAGGGCCTCTGATCTCTAAAGCACTATAAATAATTGGACCATTGCCAGGACTTCTTCCATCACAGCCATGTTTCTGGTTTTCATCTTCAATGGCGATGTCATGCTCCCAGACTTGGTTCTGCAGGACTGGCTCCTCCTTGTGCCCCAGCAGCTTATAGATGGTATAGGTGTTGGAGTTGACCAACTCCAAGCACTGGACCCAGATGGCTGTCGAGTTGGTCAGGCCACCCTGCACTGTTGTTAACCTTTCTGAGGTTCCCCCTACTCTGTCATGTTTCAGACTTCTAATAGCAGGCTTACCTCTCTTTTCCTGGGTAGGAGTAATTACTGACTTTCCTTAGAAAGAGACTTCCAAAGTTTCATTAATAAAGCATTTGGCTGACTAGCTTTGGAGTATGTGTTCTTGTCTTTACCAACCAGCTCATATCTGCTTTGGGGGTCCTTTCAACTGACCAGTTTGTATTGAATGCACCTTGTCTTTATCTCATCCTTTCTGTCTTCCCCAGATCTGCCATATTGTTCTGATCCAGCCCCTGTAGGCATTCCTCGGGATCTTTAGCTTTCACAGCATAATGGGCAAGTCCAGTGATT
Organism: Grammomys surdaster; assembly: GCF_004785775.1. Taxonomy (NCBI): domain Eukaryota; kingdom Metazoa; phylum Chordata; class Mammalia; order Rodentia; family Muridae; genus Grammomys; species Grammomys surdaster. Next base: position 5,076,665 of record NW_021604629.1, read on the forward strand.
TCATCCTCAACCCTTACATCAATCTCAGAATTACTCCAGCTCCCACACAGCTCCCACACCTGGAGAAGCCCACTTCCCACTAGAAACCATGGAGCACATCCTCACATCAGGTGCTCTGTGCTACTGCAGTCTGGTGTCACAACCAGAGATAGCCTTTGGGTGTGCATCTACTAGCTGTAGTTCTGCCTGAGCTCCTGATTGTCAGTCTATGCCAACCTGCCACTGTTTCTGACCTCAGCTCTTGCTGTTACCTGTTGGCTCATGAATGAGAAGCTACTTCCTTGTCTGCACCCTTTCTGAGCAAGCACAGCAGGACCATGCAACAGTGGCAGCTCAGTTTACACACTCCCACCACTGATTTGCTTGCTATCTTCAATAAACATCATAGGCTAGCCTGAGATTTGCCCTACAGAACCACACACAGCCCATTCAGTTCAATCCTTTCTGGTACCCTGTCCACTATTATATTAATTATTACGCAAGCTTGTGCCTCAAAAATCTCAGATTATTGTTATCAGAACTCAATGGGTGAAAACCTCAAAGTGCTGCCAGCAGCAGTAGCTTATACTGGTGTGGAACAAAGAGGCACACAGGTCTTGGTGTTAGGGTTGTGCTAATTGGCAGCTGACGGGTCCACTCTGCTCATCTGCCTTACCTTTTTCCTCTGTTTCACCATCTTCAAAGGAGATAAATAGACAAGAACCTCCTCCACATCAGCACTCACTCTTCCGAACTACAGACTACCTGCAAGAACAAGGTCACTGTGACCACTCTGGAATATTCCCCACATCTGAATGAGGAACTATACCAATCAAAAAGTGAGAAACACAATGTGGGATTCAGGAGTGACATGAAGGATAGGGATGAACATTTCACAGTGTCCAGTCAATAGGTGGGATTTATAGCCAAAGTATTGGGTGATATTCTTTGTGAATAAGTGTAGGAGGAACTAAAGTGGGTAGAGTAAGAAGAGGAGAGTGGGAGAGGAAGAGAAAAAAGGAAGAGGAGGAGCTAGAGAGGGCAGAGATGTAGGAGGATGGAGAACCACACAGGTATGGAGAGCACTCGTGGGGAACAACTTATAAACTTATAATTAGGTTAGCTAATTTGGGATACAACTCTCTTTGTATGGGCATCTTGTTATTAATCATTATCAAACATATAACGCCTTTGATTAATCTATAAGAATTAGAGTCTCATTCTCTTACTGGGCCTGCATGGATGGCAGAATGGTTTGGGCAATGCCCTGTCTTGTGGAGACAGCATGGAAGATTGGCAGAGCCATCTCTCATGCTGGTATCTAGTGGGTGGCAGGGCTGGTGTTTCTGGCAGGCTGGTTCTAGCTGCAGCATGCACGTGCCCTCAGGCCCAGAAACATGGCGGCTGGGCTAGGCAGAGCCACTGCAGCTTAGATAGTCGGCCTGAGCTGGAAGTCAATTTTAAATAATTACTACAACAAATAAGACCAAGCTAAGGACAGAGTTCCGAGACATTCACACCTTTGGAAGTCAGGAAGAAAAAGAAACACAATGGGAGAAGCTGAGGAAGGATTTGACTTAGCACTGCCATTTGGCAGGAAGATGCAAACCTGCATGGTGAAGAAAATAGTAGAGAAGGCTCAGAAACCAACTATGACAGACACCTCTGACAGGTAACATCATAAAAGGATAGATCATTGGTCACTGAGTTTCACAACTCAAAGGCCATTGACTCATTTGATCACAGGGCAACCACAGGGACAAAGTTCAGTTACAGTAAGTTGAAGGGAGAGGTGAGATAAGAAAATAGCCAGTGTGAGATGACAAAAAAAAAAAAAACTTAAACAGCTGAAAGGGGGAAATGATTTATTTTGTTCTGTTTCAAAGCTTTTTATCCATGGTCACATGATCCTGCCACATCTGGGCCAGTAGTAAGGCAGAACACCATAGAAGTAACACACAGCAGAAGAAAGCTGTCCTCATCATGGTCACCAGAGAAACAGAGTAAGGTAAAGGGCCAAGGTCTCAATGTATTCTTCAAGGACACATCCTCCCAGTGATCCAACTCCTCCCCATTCTCCATCTACCGTCTTGTGCTTCCACCACTTCCCAACAGCACCACAGGATTTTGACCAAACCTTCAACACAGAGACTTCTGGGAACATTCCTGCTTCAACTACAGCAAGGCCTCAATATCCTCAGGAAGAAATTTTCTTGCAAAAGGTAAGAGGTCAGGGAGTGTACAGAGCCTGAGGAGATCAGAGAGTGGAAACACACACTCTTCCCCTGATGAGCCAGGAGACAAGAGGTCACCAGAGCAGTGGCTGAGTCTGGATTTTTGTGACTTGTTCCAGCTGCACTGACACCTCAGAGCTAGCAGCACAGAAGGCAGAATCCATATAGTGCTGGAGGGTGACTCTGAGTCTAGCAAAAAGAATGATGTAATCTAAAGTACTAACTATGGTGTTACTCTGACTATTGAGCAAAACTATGTAAGTCCTAACGAAGAACTCCTATGGACTGGGACAAAAAAAAAAGCAGTATGGAAGGACAGGCGGGGAGAATGAGGTCACAGGGAGCCAATAAGAAGCTGGTCAGAAAGGAAGACCAGAGGTCCTAAACTGACTGAAAAATCAACCCTACGACCACACTAGTCATGTTCCTTTCTTGTCAAAGGATGTGGATGGCTAGCAAGACTAGTTACCAGAAAGAAGTTGTGCCAGCCACTGCTTGTGGACAGTGAGCACTTGTTGCTTGTCAAGACTGAGAAGATTTTTCAGTGTATGATGGGTAAAGTGCTTGTTATGTAAAAATTAGCTCTCCAGAATACACATAAAAAACAAATATGGTGATGTGACTCTAAAGACCCAGAACTGGTAGTGACAAGTAGATCCTAAGGTCACTGAACAGTGACTCTAGCTGAAATGAGATCCAGGTTCAGTGAAAGACACTATGTCAAAAAATAAGGCAGAGTGATAGAGGAAGACATTTGACAGACCTCTGGACTCTATGCACACAAACAGATCTACATGCACACACACACATACACACACACACACATACACACACACACACATACACACACACACATACACACACACACACACACACTCAAATGAGGAGGTAGGAGGAAGGAGGGAGAGAGGGAGACAGAGAGAAAGAGAGACATAGACAGAGAGACATAGACTAGCTTTTGGAGACTGAGCTGAGTTTACTGGGTCTTACACCCCATTTGCAAAAGCCCTAATGTGGGCACATTTGAGGTAAGAATCTGCCTATCAAGGCAGAAGTAGGTGACCTCTTCCTAGCCTTCAGAAAACCATCCTGTGACACTCTTCCAAAGCAGTGTCACTTTGTGTTTCCAGTGTTCCCCAGACATTCAAGCTTGGGTTGACAAATAATCTAAGGAAAATCTGAGCCCGGAAATCTTCTTTCCTTCTACAGAACTTGTTGGGATTTTTACCCAATTCCTCTCTGTTCAGAAAATCAGCATCTCTTATTCTTTAGCATAAATCAATAAACTCTCACACACACAGGCTTGTACCTCCCTATGTGGCCAGACACAACTGGTCCCTAATGGGAAGAAGCACCATATCAAGGTGAGATTCTTCCACACCAGTGCATCATAGGCTTAGGGTAGAAATATAGATAAGAGGTGTGCTATGTCATTGGCTGTCTCCTAAGTACAGTGAGTTCTTAGTTTGCATGGGCCCTTCTGGCCCATATGACAAATTTTCAGTCCTCAGGGTGGACCTGTTGGGAGGTGAGAGGACACTGGAGAACAAGTAGTAGGTACCATGTGTACCTTACAAGCATTAGGACCTGAGTTGGACCCTAGTTCCTGTGCAAAAGGCAGAGGTGGTATTGCACTCTTGGATTCCTAATACTAAAGAGACAGATGTGTAGTCTACTTGGCTGAGCTACAGGCTAGGAAGAAGCCTGTCTCAAAAGGGTACACATAGCATGAGGAACATCTAAAGTTGTCCTCTGGCTTATATACATGTGCACATACATACACATTCACAAGCATGCATGTGTACCTGCATGAACATATGCATCTGAGAGTATACACACGTGTGTGCACGTATACACACACACACACACACACAAAGGAAGGGGAAGGATCCTGGTGAGAGATTTCCTGGTCATTGGGAAGTATCTTGTGTGTGGGTGTATGTGCACATTCATGCACACACATATAAACATTTTCAAAACCTACATTAATAAGGGTTCTTAAAATGCATTGACCTTCCTCCTAGCCCACCACCCACCAGAGGTAGTGGAAAGGAAAGGTTGGTAGGGCAAATGAGGTTTGGATCTGTTTAGAAATAGTTCCTTGGGATGATTTCCAAAATCTTTGTTATCAGGATAGCACCAGTTCAGTTCAAACAAATCAGCGGTGGCACTCACAAACACCATTCATCAGAGACAGTTTGATCCAGAAGAAGCAGAGAGGCCCAGCTAGTTAGCCTGAGTCCATAGAAGATACCAGAAGCAGTTGAAACACCACCAGAAGTTCTTTGGTGTGTTTCTTTCTCTGAAGTCACAACAATGAGCAGTAAAGAAGACAAGGTGAACCGATGCCACAGCTTCATCAGTGAAGACCATGGTCAGCAAAGCCCAATGAAGACCAGAAAAGAGTGGCAAAGCAAACCAATGCCACACCATTGTCCTCTGTCTGTTGGGTTATACTTATATCCTTCCCAAAACATCACTCAAGCATCCACTCTAGCAAAACATCACATGCCTTTTTTCTAGGCAGCTTCCAGAAAAACACCATGTTTGTTTTCAACAAAATACCCTCCCACATGTCAGCTTCAGCAAAAGCATCCTTTCATAAGACAGTGTCCAGAAAACCATCACATGGCACAACTAAGTTGAAAAAACAAACAGAAATGTCCATTTCACACACGTCATGATTATTAGGACAATCAAACCCAGGGTTTCATGCACGCTAGACAAGCACTCTAGCACTGAGCTGTAACTTCCAGCCATAGACCTGGGCTCAGTTCCCAGCACCCAGATCAAGCAGCTCACAACTGCCTGTAATTCCAGTTCTAGAGACGTTCTATTCTGGCCTCTGCAGGCACCCGTATACATGTGATACACATGGACTCAGTAGACACATACACAATCTTTTTGTGAGCCATCAATAAGCACCCACTTGTTTTCTCAGTCACTTAACTGTTTCTCAGACATACACACAGACTGAGGGTATTTCATTTTTAAAACACCCTTTTTGCCCAGAAAACGTGGGCAGCTAATATAACATTCTCATATTTTACTCATTTGTTTGATATTCATTAGTTAAGGTAGAAGGGAAATATCCTATTTCCATATAGGTGTTGTTAATCTGAAATTAAACATAATTCTCTCACTGTTGTTTCAGTGTTGAAGGCAGAACCTAAGGCCTCATGCTAACAATGACTTCCTTACCACTGAACTACACAGCCAGCCTTCTTTTTTAGTTTTCATGTGTTGAGATCTGGGCTCACTAAGTTGTCTAGGCTGATTTTTACCTCACTCAATAGCCCAAGATGACCTTGAACTTGAAGTTCTCCTGCTACCTCAGCCTGTAGAGCACCTAGCACCTCAGACCTGTGCCATTGGACCTAGCTTCTCTTTTCTACTATGATGCAAAACAGAGCGCATCTAACCCTGCCTTATCCATGTGTTCTGATGATCCAGTGTTAACACTCTCAAGAAATAGCTTTTCATGTTTTATCTCTATAAAAATGAAAGTCTAAATGAGCATTTAGAAATGAATGGAAGGAGAAAATGTGCTGCATGCATTCAATGGGATACTATCTGCCCATTGAGGGGAACCTGCCAATTGCAATGATGTGAAATAAGTCAGACAGAAAGATAAATGTTGTATGATTCCACTTACATGAAGAATCTGAGATAGTCAACCTTGAACCAGATACAGTGGACATGCACATGTAGTCCTTATCTACTTGGGAGGCTGAGGCAAGAGAATTATTTGAACTCGATGTCTAAGGCCAGCCTATGCAACACAGCAAGATCATATCTCAAAAAAAAATGTAGAATCAGCCAGGAGCTAGAGGAAGGTGACAAATGGAGGGATGATGGCTCAGCTCTGGGGAATGGTAAGTTCTGTTCTATACAACACACTCTTGTAGCTAACAATAGTACAGTGCAGCTTATATTCCTGAGTGCTTACATTAAACATATTTACATTACCATAAAAATAAAATATAAGAATAATAAAAGTCTGCAAGCAAGCTTGGGAAGTGATGGACATGTCTATGACCTTAACAGTGCTGTTGATTCAATGTGGACATTTAGTTCCAACTCACTAAGTTATATACATTAAAAAGGTTTAGTACTTCATGACAATCACACCTTAATAAAGTAGTGTTGAAAGAAACTGATATTTCTCTACTCAATCTTCTTTAATTTCTGCCTCAAAGATATACTCTCTACAATATATATACATATATATATACATATACATATACATGTATATGTATATACATATACGTATACATACACATATATATGTATGTGTATGTGTATATATATATATATATATATATATACACATATATATATATAATGTAAAAATTGACAAACTCTGATTTAATATTTGGATTTACTGCTACTCCTGAGCCATGTTTATGCTTAAGCCGTTGTCTTTGTGAAGGTTTCTAATTTCACTAAAGACTCTTTAAGGATATTGTTTTCATGTCTTTTACGTTTAGGATTAATCTTGTCTGAATATATTTTCCCTCAACTGTTTGTTTTCCTGGCTTAATACTGACACATTTTCCACCCAACTATCGTCACAGAGGAATGGGAATCATCATGTAAAGTGTCCATTATTGTTGTCTGTAAGACTCACAGTCTCCAAAATACTTTCAGGAGTGACATGGGTTCCATCGCCAGCATTCCAGCATGTTTCAAAACACATGTGCAGCCCCTTTTTAGCCATGACCTAGATTTTCCAAGCAAAGTTATCCACAGGCTATTCATCCAGGTTTTCACAGGCTGTATGCATGTTCTCTGTCTAGCTCTGTCTGTCTCTCCCCCTTTCCCTCACCTTCCCTTTCCTCTCTCTGTCTCAGCTCTGTGTGTGTGTGTGTGTGTGTGTGTGTGTGTGTGTGTGTGTGTGTGTGT
>NW_021604629.1:5083792-5090073 GCF_004785775.1 Grammomys surdaster
TGTGTGTGTGTGTGTGTGTGTGTGTGTGTGTGTGTGTGTGTGTGTGTTAGCAGTAGATGGAGAACCAGAGAAATCTTGTCTAGCTTCTTGGACGCCTGGATGCCTACCTGCCTTCAGACTTTGTTGGGGGATTTAAAGAGACAGTTATATTACTGAATCATTTGAGGATCTCTTTCCAACTCTGCAAACTTGCAGAAACAGGACTTTTCTGCTTTCAACCCAGACACGAAAGCAGCTAGAGATAGAAAATTGAGGTGACTTCTAAGATGAATGAAGGCAACTCCTGACTTTAAGGTATCTGAGTTAGAAAATCTCTTGATTATACTCAAACCCATTGTCTACTTTTACAGGCACTCACCATGCCTGCTTAAGAAACCCTTCTTTAAGGTTCAGCACCCAGAACTCATCTTGTGAGTTACATGTTTTCAATCTGAGCACAGATGGACGGGATGACAAAGGCGGTTCTATCTGTGTGGACAGCTGTTTGTTCCCGGGGTGGAAATTTCTAATACAAAGCCGACAATGCCCTTCTTGTGTGCCTTTTCCTGTCTCTTCAAACCACTGAGATCCCACCAGAGCCATGGTGGCGTTTTCAGCTCTCTGTTGCAATTATCCCTGGAGACGCCAGCTACCTGGGACACATTGTCTTCATCCACACAAATGAGCATCTATAAACAATCACGGTGCTCCTTCGGCTTTATCTGGTTTTTACTTTCCTTGAAAGAAATTGGAAATAAGATTCCTGTAAATCTCTGCATGTGCTGGGGGTGGGGCGTTACTGAGGACCAAAGCCAGGGTTTCCTGCATGCCAGGAAAGTGCTCTAACCAATAAACTACATTGCTAGCTCCTGTGAAATCTTCTATAATTTCATCTGACATCTTGATGATGACTCAGAACGTTTCTCTCTTCTTTCCTTCTTTCTCATAATGAACAAGAACAAAGATTAAAGAAAAAATTGACCCAAATAAGTAAAATCTTCACTGGTTTAGGTTTTTTGTACATCCTTCCTGTGGTGTTTCATATTTGATTTTAGAAGGTTTGTTGCTTTAGTAAAATAAGAGGTAGAAGAAATGCTTGAGATATTTTACAAAAATGGGGGGTTTCTGAGTATATCACGCGCTCATCTTTTCCTATGCAACTGCAGGCTATTTACTGATCCCCGTGGTTTTCTGGCTTTAGCTTTCCTTGGCTGGTGGTTTGCTCATGGTTTCTTTGTGGCCATCAAGCTTCTCACACCAGTGCTCACCTGCTTGTCACTTATACTAGTTAAGACAGACAAAGTCAGTCTCCGCTCATCCCTAGGATTAATAAGTGATCACTGCACTCATTACCCTATTAGTTATTATGGTCAGATCTTAAGAAATCCAACTGAAAACACAGATATACAGATCCTCGATGAAAAAAATCACTACATAATCAAGTGAAGAATTAATGGTCAGACCTGAGGATTGCATCAACATGTAATGTTGTAATGTGCTTCTTAAAGCTTATTTTTTAATTATTAATGCATGCTGCTAGCTGTGGGTATGATATATATCAATGCAGGAAGGCATGTGGAGACCAAACAACAGCTTTGCAAAGTTAGCTCTCTCCTTCTACCAGGTGTTCTGGGGATTGAATTCAGGTCACCAGGCTTATTTGGCAAGTTGCTTTTACCTAGTGAACCATCTTGATGGCCCAAATCATCTTTCAGTGGGATTACACACGGGACAGCAATATGGATGCAATGCAAGCAGGGTATTCCCCATGCCCTGGGCATGTGAGACTGCAGCTGGACCAGTCTGGCCTGGTGGCCTTCAAAAAGCTTGTGCTCTCAAAGCAAGGATGGAAATTTTATCTTTATACAGAACAACAACAACAACAAAAAGTTTGTTTCGAGCCTGTGAACTTAGTAACACTTAAAAAAATAATAAAATAAAAATACTATTTCTGCTGCATAGAGTTGATTAAAGTGTCATATGATGTTTTAAATAAGAAAACAGAAAATCGAAGATGGATCTTCATGTAGGACCATGTACCAAGGAAGAACCATATTAAAACTACAGACCCACCAAGCCACCAAAGCAGGGTTCCATTTTATAATAATAGCTATAGCTGTCTCATTACACACCATAAAAACCAACAAAACCCAGATCTGATGCTAATTTGCCAACAAATAGCTCCGTAAACTTTCCCTAAGAGCTGTGTATTATCCATAGTAACAATTTACATGTTTAGTTTGGCTTCTGCTTTCAGAAAGCTCTCATACTCCATTGTAGTAAGTAAAACAGGGTTTTATACAGTCTGCCAGATGTGGCTACAATGTAAACTGAGGTGGGGAAGGGAATGTCTGGCCCATTATGCAGTGACTGCAGTCAGGATAACTCCATCTTTGGCACATTGCATTATATGAAGAGAAAGCCCAGACTGTGCAGCAGGACTCCAATCAAAACAAAATCAAATGAAGCTGACAAAACCAATTAAAGGCAAGGCAGGAGAAACACATCAGGCATTTGAATCAAACTTTCAACCACTGGCCTCAATAAGGAAGGAATAAAAATAGAACTTCAGTCTGGATCTCACTGGCTAATTTCAATTGCTTTTCATTTTATCTTCAAATCTGGCACTTGGAGTTGTCACCGCTGGCACAAGATATCCTGCGAACAATCTGCAAAAAGGACCTGGTAGAAAGAGAAAGGCCTTGTATCAGCATAGCCCTGAGACACCTAGAAGTTCTCCTTGCGAAAGTAAACAGAACATTTCCAGAAAAGCAAACAAACAGACCAACCCACTAGCAAATCCAGAAAGTGAAGGGGCTAAGCCTACTTTTTTAGGCTCTTCTTTACTGCCCCCACCCTTCCTGTAGTTGCTGATCTTTGTTGTTATGGTTGTTGTGGTGGTTGTTGTTGTTACTGCTGCTGCTGCCAGAAGATGCCTGGCAGAAACAACCTAAAGGAAGAAGCATTTATCTTAGCTCACAGCTTCATAGCTGTCAGTCCATCATGCTGGGGAGGGTATGGTGGAGCAGACAGGAAGCAAAGAAAGAGACTTGTGGGCAAAGGAAACAAGACATAATTTTCTACAAGCCCTTCTCTAGGTCAATCTCACTTTTTGAAGTTCCCATAACCTCTCAAAATAGCACGGTCAGCTAACGGCCAGGCACGCAAACAAACGCACCTACTGTAGGGACACTACATCCGAAGTACTTTGCTCTAGTGCCCCTCATCCCTTCACACTCCCACTCTTCATCCTCAGGCCTTAGAAACGTGTCAGATCTTCAGTGTGAGTCAGTTGAGGTCAGATGTTCTTAACCAAAACTCAATGCATAGAATTAGAATGTCTGCAAAGGACTTTAAAGGTTTTTTTTCTCCTAATTTTCCATCTTTTACATCAATTATCCTCTGATAAAGCACTTCAGCCATGCCCACAGGGGATTTGGACTCTGACTCAACATCTCTGCTGATTATAAATCAAGGTCCCCTGGGGCAGCCTCTTCCATTTCTGGATTGTTCTTATCATTAAAATGTTCTGTTGTGCTAGCCAAAATTAGCCCCCTGTAGCTTCCCCTCCGCTGGCGTGAGAAATACCAAGCAAGCCCTTCTCCTCCTGGCAGCCTCACTTTGTTTGAAGGCAGCTGTCATCTCCCTGCAGAGTACCACATCCCTGAACTAAATATGACCAACTGCTCAGATGACAAAGTTCATAGGCTCCTCATTATCTTGGTCATCGCTTCTTGAACACATTGCTGTTCAACCAAGTCCCTCTTCAAAAGCGTCATCTAGCATGGACTGAAATGCTACAAGAGAAGCCTAACCCTAAAGTGGAAGGAAGCCTCTGTCTACTGCAAAAAAACAAAAACAAAAAAACAAAAACAAAGCACCAAGAGCCACACCCACAAGAAAAAGAGCTTTGTTGTTTTGTTTTTATTAGAGTGGTATTTTCCCTTGTGAAGGGACAAAGAAGACAGCTTGCCCAAATTTCATTCTGTTATTCTATAATTAAATGTCCAATGTGCACACACACACAGAGATACACACACACACACACTCATACACATCAAGTCCACAGGCTATTTTTAACCCTTTGTCTCATTTTTAACCCTCCTTCTGTAACTTGAAATTGCACAGGGCTTTAGACATAGTAGGCTGATAGCAGCCATTCATTTTAAAGGACCCCACTAAGCACAGACTACTCTTGGGAAAATGTGTTAGTTTCTTTTGTTGCTATGATAAAACACAAAACAAAATAGTTTATTTTGACTTAGAATTCCAGAGAGAAAGTCAATAATGGAGGAAGAGGCACGGCAGCTGCTGTCCAGAGCAGGAAGCCGAGAGATTACATCTCAATCATACATATGAAGCAGACAATGAACTAGAAACGGAACATGGCTCTGAACCCTCAGAACGCACACCTATTGATGTACTTACTCCATCAAAGCCACACCTCCTAAGGGTTCTATAACCTTCCCAAACAGCACCACCAACAGGGGACCAGATGTTCAAATACCTAAACCTATGAAGGACATTTCTTAGTCAAATACCACATTCTATTCCCTGCTACCCATTGTCTATGGCTATCTCATGATACAAACTTCTAAAGTCTCCATAGTCTTTAATAGTCTCAACGTTGTTCAAAAGTTCTAAGTCCAAAGTCTCTTCTGAGACTTAAGGTAATCCTCACTCCCCTGGTTTTAAGGAAAAGGTTTCTCTGTGTATCCATAGATCTCCTGGAACTTGCTCTGTAGACCAGACTAGACTTGAACTCAGAGATCTGCCTGACTCTGTCTCCTGAGTGCTAAGATTAATGGCATGTGTCATTACCACCCAGCCTCAAGGTAATCTGTTAACTATGATTCCCTGTAAAAGCAAAAGACAGATTGCATACCTCCAACATACAATGGCACAGAATATGCATTCCTATTCCAAAAGGGAGGAAGGAGGACATAGTCAGTACTAGACCAAAGCAAGACTGAAACTCAGCAGGGAAAATACTAAATCTTGTAGCTCCATGTCCAGTGGCTGGGGTTTTAGTTTTAAATACCTTAGATGTCTTTGCCCCTCCACCTTTGCTGTCTGCAACACACAGCTCTCTCATGGTCTGGCTCCACTCCCTGGATACAGCTCGCCTTGGCAGTTGCCTCATGGCTCTGGCATCTCCAATTTCTCTACTGCTCCCAGGCTTCACTTCCACAACTTCATGCAATGGCCTCTCACAGGCTCCTTGCAAGGGCTCTCCTGCTACACGTTGCTTGGCCCCAGCAACTCTCTGAACCCATGGAGGAATAATCCATAACTCCTTCACTCTTGCAGCTTTCGTGCTTCCAAAACCAGTACCATATAGTCAATATTGCCAACTTCAGCTGCCAACTTGGAGCAGACCTTTGTCTTTGACCACATTAGCAGCAACTGCTTTCTAGGAGCAGGTACCCCTTAGGCCTGTGGTTCTCAGCACGTAGGTTGCAATCCATCCCTTTGGAAGGTCAATCCTTTCACAGGGGTCACCTAAGACCATCTGCATATCAGATATTTACATTACAAATCATAACAATAGGAAAATTTATAGTTATGAAGTTGCAACAAAAATAATGTTATGGTTGGGGTCACCACAACAAGAGGAACTGTATTAAAGTGTTGCAGCATTAGGAAGGTTGAGAACCACTGTTTAAGCCTTTCTCTAGTCACAGATTAGCTTAGTTGGCTGGGCTCTTGCCCTAAGGGTATCTCTCCTATTGTTCGGGTGCAGAGCAGAAGGTCTCTCCTTAATAGTTGCTAATCTACCTAACAATTTTAGCCTCTCTTTCAGCATGTGGTTTAGCTGCCGCATTAAGTTTCCTAGTGTTCTTTCTTTTCTACAAATTGTACAATTTTTTTATTTCTTTCTGTCCCAATTGCTTTTTTTTCATTGTAGACCTGCATTATTGTTATTGGTAACAGCCAAGTCACAGACTTAACATTATGCTACTATGAAATTTTCCTCAATCAAAAAAAGTAATCTATTACCTTTTAATTTGGCCTCAGGCAAGCTCTTAGGACATGGGCAGAAGGCAGCTAAAGTCTTTGTCTAAATATCACAGAAATGCTTTCAAGCTCAGTCCCTAATACTGTTCCGCCCTGAAACCACTTGAGCTGGGCCACTACAACTAGCAAAACTCCCAACATCCCTGTTTCCTAGGCTCCTACTACAATGGCATGTTAAACTTTGTTTATAGGATTCAATTATTTTTCTAATCCAAAGTTCAAAAGTCTTCCACATTCGTATGTATGTATGTATGTATGTATGTATGTATGTATGTATGTATGTA
>NW_021604629.1:5090083-5095747 GCF_004785775.1 Grammomys surdaster
GTATGTATGTATGTATGTATGTATGTATGTATGTATGTATGTATGTATATGGCAAAGGCAGTGGCTGAGCGATCACATCTCAACCTCACACAGAAAGCAGAGAAACAAGCTGGAAGTGAGGTGAGGCTAAAAGCCCTCAAAGTCTACCCTACAAGTGAGTACTTACTCCAGTGAGGCTGAATCTCCTAAAATTCCAGTGTCCTCAAATGATACTGCCAACAGGGGACCAAGTGTTCAAATATCTGAGCCTGTGGGAACATTGCTCATTCAGACTGCTTTATAAAGTGAGCCTAATCTAGCCTCCAAACAGTTTGGCAAGTCTATTCCCACAGGAATATTTCATACATCAGTGATTTTATGTCCAGTGAACCCATATATCTCACCTTGGTCTCAAATCCTTTCTCCATCTCCCTAGTCTGAAAGTTCTTATTTCTCAGAACTACAGCTAACTCCTTTTGTGCCTAGACATCCACTTCTACACACCTAGAATTCCTTCTTTTGATTTCTTTTTCCAGCTCCCAGTAGATCCTAGGCACAGAGACACTCTGGTCTACCAGAGACTCTCCAACACCTTGCATTCATTCACCTTGCTCCATAAGTGTATCTTCTAGAGTACCAGCAGTCTGGAGCCACCACCCTGTGACTGAGGATATACATACCAAGGCTGAGGGTGTAACTCAGAGCACTTGCATTAGCATACACAAGACCCTATGTTCAATCCTATCACAAACAGAAGTGAGGGGATGGATGCACAAACAGAAGCTATTCATCTCCACCACTATGTCGTTTTTCAGCCTCAGAATCCAACTTTTAGAAATCATTGCTTTTTAGGTGACTGAGTGAGGGACCTCAGGAAGCACACTGACCTGGATTTATGTCTTTAAAAGCCCAGTACTGTCTGTGCCTAGTCAGTAGTATTGCTTTTCTCATCACTGTGAAAAAATACCTGACAGGAACCACTTAGGAAGAAAGGATTTATTCTAGCTCACAGCTTCAGAGAGTTTGGTCTATGGTATCTTAATCCTTTTCTTCTTGGGCAGAATATAATGGTGATTAGAACATGTTATAGAAGGATTTTTTTAACCTCATATCATATAGAAGTTGAAGAAAGAGATATAGGAAGGGGCCAGGGCAGACCTCCAATGACCTACTTCTTCCAACAAGGCAGGAGTTTCACTATCCACCAATAATAATACATTCAAATATTAAATCTATCAGTGTATTAAACCTTCCATAAAGTCAAGTTCTTCATGACTTAAATGTGTCTAGAAATGTCTTCAACTACACCTAGAAGTACACTTTCTAATCATTAGGGCAGTTCTTAATTCAATCAAGTAGACAGGCATTTGTCTCTTGGTATCAATGAGAGATTGGGTCCAGGACACCTGAGGACACAAAAATCCCAGAGGGCTCAAGATCCTTACATAAAACAACCAATGTATATCCTCCTGTATAGTTAAAATCTCTCTATATATTGCTTGCAATACTTAGTTATTACACTCTCAAGGATTAGAAAGAGAAGGCCTGGGTGCTATCAAAAGATAACTTCCCTGACGTGATTGAGTAGTTGCTGCACTAATGACTTTTCTTACCACAGTGACCAAATACCTGACAAGGAGCAATATAGAGGATGAAGTATTTGTCCAGGCTTCTTCCCAGTCTAAGAAAGGACACAGTCCATCATGGTATGGAAGGCAGAGCAACAGGAGATTGTGGCAGCTGGTTGCATTGCATCTGAAATCAGGAAGCAGAGAGTGGACAGGAAATGGGGTTAGACCTCAAGGTCTACCCCTAATAGCCCACTTCCTCCAGCAAGGCTCCACCTTCTAAAACGTTTCAAATGGTGCTAGCAGCTGGGAACCAAGCGTTCAAATACAGGAGCACATGAGAGACATTTCACATTAAGACCACAACAGTAATTATTAACAAGATGAAACAAACAAAGAGGAACATTTTGCTCATTTGTGATTTTATAATTTGTAGCTTTCAAATTATTTCCAAAACTCATTCAATAGAGTTGGTTTAAATAGAAATATTTAAAAATATCTGTGATAGCAAGCAATAGCTCACAAAAGAGCTTATGATAATCTATTCCATACCTGGATCCTTTGAGACATGGGCTTGAGGTCTTAGAAGAATGTAGCCATAGGATAGTCACCTTTTGCAGTGTAGAGTTTCTGAAGCTAGTTTGCACTTGTGTGATGAAGTGTGCTGTGTAATTTGGGGAAGCTGATGCCCCATGAACACATTCCAGATTTCATGCTCTGAACTGGTGGACCTGAGTCATGGTGACTGATGGGAGAGAATACTGACCTCAAGTTAAGGGCTAGTAAGCTGATTAATAGCCACTGTGTGAGCTTTGACTATCTAACAGACACATCATTAGCTCCCAGCAAACAAACAACCTTTGAAGGTCATGGTTATGATTACAGACCAATAAATACACAAATAATGTAAAACATAGCAAATGGCCTTTCTATGTGCTGGGGATATTTAAAAACTAAGTCATATATTGTGTGACTACAGATTCTTCTAGTAGCCTAAGATTTTTCTGAGTTTTCAGAAGCAAGTGTAGAAACTGTTAGCTGCAACATACCTCACCATAAAAACGCATTAAATTTTAGCCACTCAGTCACGTTTTGGAGAAATTTCCATTATAATCCAGTATTATCAAGACTTCACAATTTAACTTGGTTCAACATTATCTTTGGGCAAGTTAATTATTTTCCACTCTGATCTCTTACTCAGGGAATATTTTAAAAACTGAGTCATTGAAATTATTTAAATGTTACAAAAGATGAAATCATCATTCATGGGGTACTGTTTCCTATATAGAGAATACATCCTTTATAAGAGCGCATTTGGGAACATAGGGAACTTGGGCTAGTTACCTAGTTACTAAGGGCCGTAAGGTCCAGAGGAAATCACCTTAAACTGACAATATATGGAAATGCCCCTCAAATGGGTAGCTACCAGAATTGTTCTCTGTTGTTTGTTTGTTTGTTTGTTTGTTTGATTTTTTGGTAGTTGTTGTTGTTGGGTTTTATTGTTTGTTTGTTTTTATTTCTACTTTAGTCTTCTCCAGGTTGAAGGGAAAGGAGAGAGATGACAGACAGCAAAGAGTTGACCGGCTAAAACACACAAGTACAGTAAAGATAAGTGAGAGGAAATTCAGATTACAGCTATTCCTAAGGTCATTGCCAGCAGGACTATAACAGTTTGAGCTGTTAGGATGTACATCTGTTGTTTACACTACTCAGTCTGGGACACGTGGCTAACAGCAAACACAACAAACCAGTACACTTGGACAAAAACCATCGTAACCTTTAAGACATGAGGACATAGGGTAGAGTTAGTGTCAGGAAAACCATAATAAGACCAGCTTTCCACTCCCTTCCAAGTCTTGTCAACATAGAAGACAATATAATCTAATTATATTTGTACATGTGTTTTATGTTGTGTTTTAATTTGGGTTTGTTGTTGTTGCTTGGGGACAGGGTCTCATTATGTATCCCTGGATGGCCTGAACCCGTTATGTAGACTAAGCTGGCCTTGAACTTACAGAGATCCACCTGCCTATGCTTCACAAATATTGGGACTAAAAGTGTGCACCACCATCTGTGGCTTGTGCATATCTTAGAAACCACAAAATAATAAAAGTAAATCCGATTTTTAGTATGATACATGAAAGTCAAGTTTTCCTTAATAAACTGTACTTGAATCTAAATGTGCAACTAGGAGACTAATAAATGCTGGTGCTTTGTCTACATAACCATGGACTGCTGCTTCAGGGAATTTCAAAAAAGTATTAGTGTTTTCTTAAGTGAAAAATTAAAGTGACAAAAATGTAAAGAGTAAATCAAACATAATTATAATAGATGGCTGAAATATGAATCACTTTCCTGGCATTTTTATCTTCTGAGTGTTATAAGGTTTTCTTCTTACAAAATTTTAAAATAAATTCAAGGCACCTTTGGGTATCTGTAGAGAGCTGTCTTTTAACAGCTAACTGTGTCTTTATTTGTTATTAAAGATTCCAATTTGGATTAAAGTTTCATTTAACTGCTCATACTTTCATTTTAAATGTTCAGAGTCATGGCCAAATCAAACCAATAAAATGTTTCAATTTTTATAAAATCTGAAAGCTCTAATTTAATCACAGAACTTCTAAAGACTACTGTTCAAGAATATTGCAGTGCCTGGATATACTCATCTGTCTATAAACACTGTTCAAGAATATTGCAGTGCCTGGATATACTCATCTGTCTATAGACATCAAGATTGTCTCAAGGCTAGAGATGGGTCCGCAGTTTAAGAGAGCTTGCTGCTCTCGAAGAAGATCCTTGTTCAGTTCCCAGCTCCCAGTCAGATGGCCCAAAATCCACCATAACTCCATTTCTAGAAAGATCTAATGTTTCTGGTCTCCACGGGCACCTGTGCTCACTCATGTGTACATATCCATACATAGACATACATATACATAATTAAGAATATTTTATAATACTTTTTTTAAAAGTTAAGATTATATAATACTTTGGATGAAAATCAGTTGATAGTCTTCACCTTAGCTGGATCCAGATGGCTAAGTGTGAGTGGGTAACACAGGCCTCAGACTGTTTAACATTCTCTTAAACTCTCAACATTTACTATCATTTATAAGGTATAGAATTAAGGGCATGAGTGTCTCATCCAAATGATCTGAATGTGAATCTTTCTGCCATCCCTCTTAGCCTCCTGGCCCTGTGTGTTAGTCAAAGTGGGTTAGGATAGCTACAAGGCTGAAGCATGCAGGTTGGTTCTTATTCATGCTCATTTCTATCACGATGGAATACAGAGTTTTACTCCACATAGTTATTCAGGAAGCCAGGGTGAGGAGACTCTACCATAGAGTGACCACGGATACACTTCATCTCTTTTGAGCACCAGGGAGAAGTGACCCAGCACACAGATGATCACAGACATCACTTCTACTCACACCTTGTTGTCTATCACTACTTACAAGGTCACCTGACTTTGAGAGGGTAGGAAATTGAATCTCCAGCATACCTGTGAGGAAGAAACTCAGGGAAAGATGAATATCCTGAAGACATCTCAGAACCATTACTTCATCCCTGTGGTTCCATTTCTCCATCTGTAGAATGAAGGTAATAATCATGACTGTCTTCTGGAATTACTGTAAGCATTGTTATTATGAACATAATATCTGGAACAATGCCAAGCAGTGGTCACAGAAAGAGGAGATAGCTCTCTCCACCCCAGAAATCTACAAATTAGTACAGAACATGAGTATGCATGTGGTAATTTATGAGGAAACACAATTAGTCTAACTTTGGAAAGCGGTGCTCATTCTGTCTGTTTAGTAATGTAGAGGAATACAGAATCAGCTATGAGGGTGGTAGTCACTGGTTTGGCTCTTAGCCCTTGTTTGCTGTGACTTAGTGACTTAAGCTCTCCTAAGCCGTAGGTTATCATTTGTTGAAAGACACTGAACTTAAAAGCATCCACCTGGGATTAGTTTAGTGAGAAACAACATAATAAGCAATGTCCAGTACAATCTGTTGAAGCTATTATTTTAAATACATTCTTAAACACTCTAGATAGAAACGTCATGCTGACAAACACGCATAGAGATCCTATAAGCCTTCCTATGGTTAGTGAGAAATA
>NW_021604629.1:5095757-5099322 GCF_004785775.1 Grammomys surdaster
AACACGCATAGAGATCCTATAAGCCTTCCTATGGTTAGTGAGAAATAGAATTTAGCTAGCTTATCCCTGTGGGGTTATTTCAGTTTAAAATGGAAAATAAGGAATAAAAACATGGCTGGAGAGACGGTTTGGTGTTTAAAGAGCATTGTCTACCCTTCCAGAAGACCTGTGTGTCTATTCAAGCACCTACGATGGGTAACTCACAACTGCCTGTAACTCCACCTCTAAAGAACCTAATGCTTCAAAACTAGACAAGAAAGAAAGAAAGAAAGAAAGAAAGAAAGAAAGAAAGAAAGAAGGAAAGAAGGAAAGAAGGAAAGAAAGAGACACATACATGCAAACAAATAAAAATAGATTGTTCAATAGAAAGAAAACAAAACCCTACATAGCCCATAAGAATATATTTCTTGATCTAGTCTTCCCATTTTTGTACTAGCTGTCTCACCAAACCCTTTACAATGAACTTTTCAACTCCGCAAAGGGCATCATCTCCTTTTGACTTCTTCCTCTAGTCCACTTCCATCTTCTACCTCCCTGTACTGAGTGAGGCCTTGGGGAGAGCTTATCAGTTCCCTGCTTCTAGCAACTCTGCACTTTGCTGCCTCCATGCATGGAAACTATAAAATAGTTAAGAGGGGGAAATAAGGAACGCTTAAGGTAAATCAACTGAGAGGTGCATCCCTGGATGGTCTTTTAATTCACACAAAGTGAATTTTCAAGCCACCTACCCCAACCCTGTGAATACTTGTCTTAGGTCAAGCATCTTTTCTGTCATCCATCTTTTCTTCTATGTGGTTTTTCAGACTGCAGCAACATCAGGATGAGTATTCACTGTCAACCAAAGTTAATATCTGAATAAGACTCCCACTCCTGTCTACTGCAGGTTTGAAAGAAGTGACTTTAAGCCCACAAGTGAGTTGGTGATAGTGAGTTGATGATAGTGAGTTGGTATTTTCTTTAATGTGGATTTGTAATAGTTGTTCATATGCTTTTGTGCTGTGTAATCTCTAATATCCTCTAGGCAATCAATTTCAATACATAATGAAAGCTTACAATGCAGCAACAAGTTAACAAATAACCCTTTCATGGAACCATTTGTACTTTCCACAGAACAAAATGAGCCTCACAAGCAACTGCCCTGGGTGTGACACTGTAAACACCAGGAATCTAAAAGTATGAGAAGAGTGTGATCCTAGGCCTTTCCCATCCAACCAACTACTTGGTAAACTACAACAGAACTCAGGAACAGTGGGTAAAGGAGCTGCCTTTTAGATTTTGCTAAGTTAGATTTCTTGTTGCTTATATGGTAGATGCAGAAAAACAACTCTCACAAATTGTCCCAGTTTGACCTCCACATGTATACTACAGCACTCATGAATGAATGCACCTGTGGAAACAACATGTGCGTGTGTGCGTGCGCACACACATACACACACACTAAATAAATACATAAATAAATAAATGTTTTGAAGTTTAAAAAACGTATTTTTATTTATTCATCAGACAGATATGTGTTCTGTTATTGAAGCAACAGTGGTGAATGAGATCTTTCTCACAGAACTTTCATTCTGTTGGGGCAGACAAACATTAAACAACATAGGTATTTGATTACAGTTGTGTTACATGCTTAGAAGGAGAAAAACAGGTTCCTAAGAGAGGGTGCAACAAGGCACCTGACTTCATCTAAAGTGGGAGAAAGGCTTCCTCAAGGACATGCAGACGGAACAGAGAAGCCATTTGCTGGGAAGAAGGCAAGGGCCAACAGGTGGGAGGAGTGTACTCCAGAGATGATAATGGGGGTGGGGGAGAAGACAATCAAACTACAACTCTGTGTGTCTGGAAATGTTCTTTCTAATAGAACCATTCTTTTGTAAGTACTGTAGTATAATCCATATGTACTACTTTAAAATAAGGAAAACTGTGGAAGGGCAGGGTGGAGCAGAAGCAAGTGCCACAGAAGAAACACCCCAGGATGCAGAAACCAGCTTGGGAAGCCCTAGTGAAGGCAAAGACTAGCTGTTTGGAGAACTGAAGAACAGAGCCTAGATTTAAGGATGAAGGAGATGGGTATCCTCGAGGAAGCTGAGCAACAGGGAAGGAAGGGTTATGCACAGACCCACTGGCCATGCTGGAACCATGCTGGAGGCTTTGGTCTCTACCAGGAATTTCTGAAAGATAGTAATATGGTATGACTGGCTGTGGTTGAAATGTGAAATGCCTTCCACAGGCTCAAGAGTTCCAACACTTTGCCCCGAGCTGGTGGCACTGTTTGAGAAGGGTATGTAACCTTTTAGAGAGAGGATTAAAAGTTGACAGAGGAAATGGGTCATTAGGGGCAAGCATTGGGGTTGTTGTACAGGTCAGCCTACTCCCTGTGCTCTAGCTGCTTCCTGACTGCAGTTGGGACCAGCTGCCTCAACCTTTGATGCCCTGAGTTCCCCACCATGGCAGACTGTATCCCTTCAAACTGTAAGCCCAAATAAGCCCTTCTTTCCTTGCTTGAACACAGCATTGAAAAAGGTAACTATATTAGTTACCTTTTTTCCTTCCTCTCCTCCCTCTCCCTCTCCCTCACCCCTGTGTGTGTGTGTTTCTTTTAGTTCTTTCTTTAAAAAGTATATGTATGTGTCTGTATATGGGTATTGCATGTGAGTGCAAGTGCCTGAAGAGGCCAGAGATATTGGTTTTCTCAGGAGCTGGAGTTACAAGTGTTTGAGAGCAACCCGATGTGGGTGCTGGGATCCGAATTCGAGTTCTCCGAAAGAATAATTTACATTCTTAACCACTGAGCCATCTGTCCAAACCCCCAAAAATGTTCGAAATAAATAAATAAATAAATAAATAAATAAATAAATAAATGTCACTCTAACTGCTATGTAGATAGCTATCAGACAACAGGGAACTACTTCTCAGTCTTAATGAGAGATAGTCATAGTCTGGCCCAACTTCTGCTGATAAAACTGAAAACACAACCTGCTCTAAGATAAGTTTATAGGTCAGATTGCCAAAAGGAAGGCTTGAAAGTTCAGTGTTAGATATAAATTTAAGTTTAAAAAGTGGAAATAACTGGGTAAACTCAAGAATTTATTTTAAATAAGTGACTGTAATTTTTTGAGACAATATTTATGCAGAGACTAAATGGGGTTAGGGAAAGATCTGATTTATGGGTAAATGTAACTACAGAGGTTCTTGGAGCTTCACACAGCTTTATATAAAATACAGCTGTTAAGAGAATATCTATTCACTTCATGTATAGTTACACTGAATATAAATATATGGCCCAACATACATTTATTATTATTATTCAAAGCATGTTTTTCAGGACTATAGCATCTGGGCATAGCTCTAATTCCAGCTACTCAGGAGGCTGAGGCAAGAGGTAGATGCTTTGTATGGGCTTCAGAGCAAATTCAAGTTCAGTTTGGGCAATTTTAGACAGATCTGCCTCAACGTGAAAACAAATAACAGAGCTGGAGCTGTAATTCAGTAGTAGAGTACACAAGGCACTAGGTTTACTCTTCATCCTCAGCAGTGTGTACACACACACAGACACACACAGACACAC
>NW_021604629.1:5099422-5123649 GCF_004785775.1 Grammomys surdaster
GGGAAGTGAAGTGGTTAGTGCTGGTGTTTATACTATGTAAGTTACATGGCTGGCACCTGAGGATATAATGTTGCTTTGTTCTTCCTCATGTCAAAGAAAAAAGGGACTCAGAGCAACCAGAACCACTGGTTTCAAGTGAGGCTAAACACAGTACAGACAGCAGCTGAACTGAAGAATTGCTTGCTGTCTTG
This sequence comes from Grammomys surdaster, assembly GCF_004785775.1. Classification (NCBI taxonomy): domain Eukaryota; kingdom Metazoa; phylum Chordata; class Mammalia; order Rodentia; family Muridae; genus Grammomys; species Grammomys surdaster. Next base: position 5,099,614 of record NW_021604629.1, read on the forward strand.
TTTCCTGTAGCCTTCTGGAGTCAGATTCATTTCTGGCTCTCAAGAAGGTCTGAATAGCAAAGATGGACTGTGGCCATCTGGTACTTTTGAGGAGCTGCCATTGGTCATGACGACAGCACTGGGCTAGGAATCAGGAAACAGGAGTCCCAGTCCAGTTCTAGCCTGGATTCCTGACTGCCTCCAGTTGGTTACTTGGTCTCTTCGGGCCTTGGTTTTCAGCTCAGGAATTAAATTTAAATTAAAGCCCAGTGTCACTACAATGCTCACTCTGACTTGAAAGGAAGATATAAATACTCCCACCTAACATTACACATGCAGTCTCTTTAAAAGAGAACTCACTATGTATTGATCACCATTATAGGGATTAGGCACATGGCAGTGAACAAGAACCCACAAATCCTCACAGGACGTCCATACTCATGTCTGCAGTGGCTCCATCTACATTTTTCACATCTTAACAAGGACTTCAGGAAAGGCACTTGTTTAACATCCAGCTAAGCAAACAGTTTTTCTATTCATTATTAGTTTCAAGTACCACCTCTTTTGTCCAGGAAACCTTTCCTCTGAAGTCCTCTGTATTTGGAGCAATGTTACTTAGGCATGAGATGTACATATATTTATATATTTACACATATAAAATAATTTTGGTTGAAGGAAATTGTTGGTGTTAGTCATTTCTATCAGAACATGAGTTCCTTGAACAAACAAGCATCTCGTGTTAACATCCTTAGCAGAGTGCTAGGCCAGAGAGGTGCCCAGCTAATACATCTTGCCAAGTGGATCTGTACTTCTGGAACACACTGTATCTGAAACTCAAGCCCTCACTGACTTGTGCAGGAAGAGCCGGAACAGCAGGATTCTGCCTGCAGAGATCTGACACTTGGTCTCCGGCCAGGTCCCCTTTGCTCTAACTGTCCTTTACTGTCCCTGTTTCTCTTACTCTGGGTACAGGCATAGTGGAGATGTCACCAGTAGATTCCTAAGCACAGGGGCCTCCAAAGCACTTAAGCACATTAGCCTGGTGTTGTGGCACACACCTTTAATTCAGCACTGGAAGTCAAAAGTAGGTGACTCTTCAACAGGTCAGTCAAGACGGCATGGAGAAACTGTGTCACAAAACAAAAGTTACTGAGCATATCACAAAAAAATACAGAAAATCCACTGAAGATAGACAGATAGATAGATAGATAGATAGATGTAAAACTTATATAGACATACAAACATTGTATATATTTGCATACATAGAAAATACATAGATATACTGATATGTACATTTGTACAAATAAATACATATATATTTATATAAGCACAGATTTATATACATACATCTATAGTCATTAAAATCTATTCATGTGCATATAAAAATAGATATATATGCAAAATATTATGCTTGTATACATATATGTGCATGTCCATATGCATGTAGTTACATATGCATGCATACTTACATGTACAAATATACATATAAGCATGTATACATATGTTCCTATACTTACATATACATGCATGTATATATGTGAACACATATGCAGATACATATATTTACTTTTTATAAAAAAGAAGAAACATTAAGATTTCCTGGCATGGAACACCAGCACACCCACTTGGCACATCTTTTTGATGGCCCCTTGGCATGTTCTGTACCCAGGTTTCTTGAGGGAAGTAGAGAATGACTCTTCTTCAGCAAAGGGAAGAGTCACTGAGAGTTCAGTGAAGTAGATTTGCAGATTACCTTATCTGGTTTTATCTAGTTTGTCCCCACAAACATGAAAGCAACCCATAACAATTCTTAGCAGGAGAAGCAATCTAGATGTACTCCCACCAGCATCAAGGATCTGGGTGGTGATTAGCGGATGCCAAGCACTGTCCAAGTGTCCATCTTTGTCTGCCTGGCTTACCCTCACTAACACCACACTTTTATTCCCATTTAGCCATGAGAAAAATGGACAGCTGTGTAAGCTAGCACCAGAGCAGTGGTTGCACCGGGATACTCTGTCCTCACTCAGCACTCAGAGCCTGTCACCACAACACTGATGCCTGCTAACAAAAGGAAATCACAAAATGGTAAGCAAATGGTTCACTGTCTGGCTCAGACATCTTAGGAAGCAATGTTCTCAGCACTGCCAAGTGCAGCACTTGGGTTGTTACCTACCCTACTAGATGTTAAATAGGGGCTTGCTACTAAGTTTACAAACAAACTAACTTATATGGGTGCTTTCCCAAATACACAACAGGTCATTTAGAACTTGCTGCTGTCTGAGATGTGATCAGATGGTTAACTGACCTTCTGTGAGGGTCATCAATCTTATGCTCCAAAATTGGTTGTCATTTCTTCCAGGGAAATGAGAGTAACGTGAGAGTAATGTGAATAACAGTTTTATGGTAAAATTGCTACTTCCTACTTGCAGATTTAATGTTAAAATTTCCTAAACTACTATAGAACATTAAAAAAAAAACTATTATAATCAACAAAAAGTGCCTAAGACCTCAGCACGGCAATGAAAACTTTGGGTACCATTTGTGATCCTCTTAGGCTCTCCCAAGTAGCTTTGCCATCCAGGGATGCCTCCTCATTGTGTATCTATTGGAGCTGTCAGCACTCACTTAATTCTTGGCCATTGCTTAACACATGACCCAGACTGAGTAGGTCACATGTCAATGGCCCTTTTTTCTCACTAAAATTTCTACCAATCTTCTGGGGCCATGATCTGACAGATCCTTTCCCCCTATACTCAGGATTCCACAACTGTACTTTTCATATCCACAACTGTACTTTTTCATCTTGGTAGTTTGTTTTAGTTACAGCTAGGGCTGCTATGTGTGGCCATGTTACTTATGCTATAGATGTGGAGGTTTGGCTATGAGCAAGTGGAAGCTCGAATTGGACCAGGCTCCACTCACCAACTTGTATGCCCTGATGTGGATTTTCAGATTCACACATTGTCTATGCTGAGCCAGTGTCAGCTGCCTGAGAGTGGATAACATCCGTAGTCACCTATCTGACACAGACCCTGGTGGCAGGCCTCATCAAAAAAAAAAAATCCTCTTAACAAATATCTGAATTCAATGTCACACACATGACTCTGACAACCTTCATTATTTTTCATTGTCTTTATTCAGTGATATAGAAAACCAGTCAGTTCTCCCCTTTACACTCTTCTAAGCCTGTATCACAATGACCAACCCCTTAGAGATGCTTAGTGGAAACTGACTATATAATAAATGAACTTTGTCCACCTCCCCACCTCCCACCTCTCTTAGTGTTTCCTGTAAGCCACACTGGCCTCAACTCACTATGTAGCTTGAACTTTTGATTCTCTTATACCTCCTAAGTGGTGAGATCGCAGTGTGCCTGCCATGTTCGTGGTAGGGCAGTGCTGGGGATTCATGCATGCTTGGTAGGCACTCTGCTAAGTGAGCGCTCAGACATTCCACATTGTCTAATCTGCCTTTAAAATCAAAACCTTCTTTCAGAGCCTGTGGAATGATCAGCCCTAAATAGGACACCAACATCTCACCTCCTCCCAAGGCTCAGGGCTCATCTTGATGTAGGGAAAGAAAGAATGCAAGAGCCAGAGGCAGTGGATGACTACAAAGAAATAGTGTTTCTGGACAGCGCGGGGAGCTGCACTCTGCCTATGAGCTCCTGGCAGTTGTGACAACATGCACAACACCTGGTTTGCTTGCTTGTTTGTGTGTGTGTGTTTTATTTTACATGGGATTACAATTAAGAGATTGCCTTGAATCTCAGAAGAGACTTTGAACTTTTAAATTGTTCAGACTGTGAAAGACTATGGGAACTTTTAAGTTGGATTGGGTGCATTTTGCATTACGATACAGCCATGAGCTTATGGAGGCCAGGGAATGGGATGTGACAGTTTGGAAGAGAATAGACCTCATAGGCTCATATGTATGAATACTTGATTTCCAGTTGGTGGAACTGTTCAGAGAGAATTAGGAGGTGTGGCTTTGCTGGAGAATGTGTGTCACAGGTAAGTTTTGAGGTTTCAAAAGGCTCATGCAATTTCCAGTGCTCTCTTTCTACCTTGTGGTTGTGAATCAAAACATTTACTCTCAGCTGTTCCCTCACTAGGCCATCATACACTCCAACCCTCTGGAGCCATAAACCACGTTAAGCTCTTTCTTTTATCAGATGACTTGGTTGTGCTGTTTTATCGAAGCAATAGAAAAGTAACTAAGAAAGCTACCATAGAGATACTTATACTCCATGTTCATTATTGCTTATTCACAACAGCAAGGAAGTGGAACCAACCTGGTTGACCATCAACAGAGAGAGGACTGTTGATAATAACAATCTGGTACACATTTAAAATGGAATACTATTTAGCTCTAAATAAAAATGAAGTCACAAAGCTTTCAGAAAAAAATGGTTAGACTTAGAATGTGTATTAAGTGAGGCCACACAATCTCAGAAAGAAAAATACCAATGTCCACCCTCATATATATATATATATATATATATATATATATATATATATTTGAATGTAGTCATGAGTATAGTATAACATGTAAAAAGGATAGCAAGAAAAGGTAAATAGCAAGAAAAGGTAAAATAGGAGATGAGGAAGGACAGAATGCAAATAAAGGACACATGAGTCATGAGAGAGGGTATAAGGCTAATTGTTTTTTCTAGTTTTCACTCTGTCGTGGTGTGTGTGTGTGTGTGTGTGTGTGTGTGTGTTTAAAACATAAATGCAGAAGGCATTGTAAAGCCCAGCTTTGGATGGCTGTTCTAACTTTTGTAAAGTCCTTTGACATGTGGAGACTTTGGTTTTGCCTAATTCTGCTGTGTGATGTTCTTTATTTGCAAATTCTTTACAATAATTTTTTGTTTTGTTTATTCCAAGACAGGGTTTCTCTTTATAGCCAAGGCTGTCCTGGAACTCACTCTGTAGACCAGGCTGGCCTCGAACTCAGAAATCCGCCTGCCTCTGCCTCCCAAGTGCTGGGATTAAAGGTGTGCGCCACCACTGCCTGGCTGTTTTTGTTTTTAGTAATTAAAACTTTATTGTAGTCGGGCAGTGGTGGCACATGCCTTAATCCCAGCACTTGAGAGGCAGAGGCAGGCGGATTTCTGAGTTTGAGGCCAGCCTGGTCTACAGAGTGAGTTCCAGGACAGCCAGAGCTAAACAGAGAAACCCTGTCTCGAAAAACAAAAACAAAAAAAACCAACAACAACAACAAAAAAAGCCACTACCCTCTAAGTTTTACTCACTGTATTTTTATCTTCTCAAGAGCCTTAAGTTCAAATGCATAATAAACTTTAAGGCTTTTGTAATTGAATCAAATGAGACATCATGGGATTTATGATACCTTGTAGACTGTAGTGCAATAGAAACAGGACTTCCATAAATGTTCACTGTGAGCCAAACAGTGATGAGGGCTGAGATTCAGAGGTCACACTCTGTCTACAGCCTAGAAACAGAGGACAATGTTGCTGGAATGACCTATTTCCTGAAAAATAAATAAAATTCTACGAATGGCTAACATCTAATTATTAAATTTAATTTTATCAACAAGGAAATTTATATAAATTAATCTTTATTTACTCACCTATATTGCTAGATGAGATACAATGACTTGTATTGTTTTGTGAAAGACCTTGAGTGACAACCTTAGATGATATTATGAAGCCAACCAGTCATTCCATACAACAGAGAAAGAGGAAAAAAAAGAGATAGTCACAAACAATTCTTTGTTTTAAGGAAAAATTTTACTTTTAGGGAAAGAAATGATTATCTTCTAGAAAGACCATAAGAATTAAGTAAATACATTTATAAAAAAAATGATGAGGAATAGGCCATTTTATGTGAAACTCAAGTGAAAACCCTGTGAACTTTTAAAAGTAGAAAACCAAGCATCAAAGTCTCTTAGCTGAAACTAAAAAGAAGGTCCAGATACTAACAATCCCCTACTTGCCAGTAGCAAAAGTGACAAAGGGCAGAGGTGGGGGATGAGAGGGAAAGAGGGGAGGGGTTGTAGGGGGGAAGAGCCTGTTTTCCCATAGGTGTTTTAAATATGAAATTCAAGATACTGCTTCATTTTCATTTGCATTTCATTGATTTAAGTAAAGCTGAGCATCTTTTCAGATGCTCTTGATGACTTGTAGTTCATCTTTAAGAAACATTTTAAACATTTTTATTGAGCTATTCATAGTTTCCTTATTGACTCATAAGAACATTGCTATGAGAAATTTACCATTAGTTATTGCTGTTGCCAATTTTTAACTGGTATTTTATTTTCAATTTATATCAATATATTTCTACTTGTAAGTTAAAAATTTCAATTTAATATTTTAACTTTATTATAATAAATATATTAGTGTTTAATATTAATATTATATGTTATACTACACAACATATAATGAATTTTATAATGAATAATAATTTAATTAAAATTACTAAACCATATTTTCTTTTTACTTTTTGTTTCATTTTTTGTTCCAGAGTATTATTATAAAATATTCATCTTTCTATATATATTACCTATAATTCTCACAATGCTATCAAGTAATTATTATAATGTGAAAATAGTCAACAATGTGACACAAAGAAAGTCTAGCTGTTGGGTGATTGGAAAGATTTGTGTTCTAGTGAAGTGACTATATTATCAATTAATTCAACAAGTATCTAAGACCACCTACTCTAATGCAGCTTCAAAGCTGCGACTTCCCTAACGGAGCTGTCCAATACAGAAACTATGGCCAGCATGTGCTGATTGCTTTTTGTGTACCAGGTAGCATATCAAACTCTGTCTTCATTTTATATTAATTTTCTCACTCTTAGGGTGGGACAACTTTTAGTACTCATAAATATAATTACTGAAAGAATTAAGTGAAAAATAATAGATGTGGATCTCCTTGGATGCAGCCTGATAGATATTTTTCATAATCTTAACTACAGTAGCTTTGAGATTGTTATTCTATTGTTTATTACAGTCTTATAAAATAGGACTATTACTATTTCCACGTTGCAGTTAAGATATTTAGTGGATTTAAAAGATTATCCAAGGAATGAATGAATGAATGAATGAATGATCAATCAAAGGAAAGTAGGACTGAAATTCACTAGTTTTTTTTTTTTCATGAATGTCCCTTCTGTTGCAGGATACAAGCAACAGTACTGTAGTACACCTAGTTGTTAAATGTCCTGTCTACTCTGGTGTGTGTTCTGGTATGTGATCAACGTTTTTATTTTCACCCAAGGAGAGAGAGAAAACAAGAGAGAGAAAGAAAGAAAGAGAGGGAGGGAGGGAGGGAGGGAGGGAGGGAGGGAGGGAGGGAGGGAAGAAAAGAGAGAGAGAGAGAGAGAGAGAGAGAGAGAGACAGAGAGAGAGAGAGAGACAGAGAGAGAGACTGACTGACTCAAGGTAAGGAAATAAGACAGAGGGTCTCTCTATAGAGTCCTGACTGGCCTCCTGGACCTAGCTGGAAACCAAGCTGTCCTTGAACTCACAGAGACACTCCAGCCACTGCCTCCAGAATGCTGGAACTAAAGGCACATGCCACCATCCCCTGTTGTTTTTTAAACAAAGTTTCCTGTAGTTATGGCTGGCCTTGAACACACTTTAAAGAAAAGGCTGACTTTGAATGAATCCTTCTGCCTCTACCTCCCACATGCGGAGATCTGTACAGGCATGAATCACAACTGTCTCCAGTTTCTAAGTTTTTCATTTTTCCCTCATGACCTTAACATTCTTCAGGAATAACAAGTAGAAATCCTTAGAAAAATACCTCCCTAATCAGGGTTTACGCGAATTTTACATTTGTTTTGTGTGGCATTACACTATGAACATTTTAAAGTGAAAAGAAATGGAAACTATCACCAAAGATATTATATGAGCAGCCTCCTCCTTCAAGCTCATCTTCAGCCACATAATTAGTTCAGGGCCAGCTTTTATTCTCCTCTGTAATTGTTGGCTTGGAGGCTTATTGCCTGTCTGCTAACCTAGACCTAGTCCTGGAAGCTTCCAGCCTCTGTACAATCTGAGCTAGGCCTAGAATGTTTTCAGCCTCCGAGACTTGCTGCTGAATAAGCTCACCCTTTCTAATTCTTTACGAGTTCTGGTTGGCTGGTTCAATTCAGCCATTCTGGCTCAAAACTCCTCCCTAAGCTGACTTATTCAACCTGGCTTCTCCTGAATTGCTCTGCTTGGCCTCAAGCTAACTCTAGCAGTCTGTTCTAATCCTCTGGCTCCTACTCATTCTCTGGCTTGTTCTGTCTTTATCTATGTCTAGCTTGTTCTCTCTTCAACCTGTCTCTGTACCACCATCCCATTAAAGCTACCTCCTTCTCTTTCCCTTCTTGTGTTGCTCTACACTCCCTGCCAACTCTACTGTACTGCTCTCCATGGACTGTACTGTATTCCTGTACTGTCTGTCTCTCCCTTAAGTAGCTTCCCTTTCCTCTCTCTTCTCGTGAGAGTTGTGCATATCCTATTCTGTCAAATCTTTCTCTGATTTGTCACTTTGCCACTCAATTACACTTAACTTTGGGTGCTTCCTTCTACAAACTAACTTTACCTTCATTGTTTAGGATTAAAGGTATGTACTAAGTCTGTATTCCAGCCAGAAGGATTAAAGGAATATGATAAGGGCTGAGCCACACTCTAACTGGAAACAGGTTCATATATCCTGTAACATTTCCCTCTTTTTGTCTAAGCTAAAAGTTGTACAGAGTTTAACTTTTACAATAGAAACAATTATCAATCCGACAAATTTAACAGTCTGAATGTCTGTATGAAGATCCACTCAGCCATTGATGTGATGATCTAACTGCAGTCCTGATCATCTGTTCTTCAGAAAATGTCTGTTTCAGCATCGAGACTTTCCAACCTTCAGGTCTGAAGAACAATCTGTCCTTCTTCAGCTGGTTTGTTGAGTTGTCTCCTTTCAGGGGGGATCTGCTTAATTCATCATCTGCATTTCTGTCTGTCTGCATCTCTTCCTTCTTTGAATCCTGCCTTTCATGTGAAAGCTTTTCTTACTTGAATTGGATCTTTATCAAATTTGATGCAATCCATAATCTTTCATCACCTGTGGAAATATAGACAAAACCTCTTCCCCAATGTAACATATTCCCTGACTTCCATTCTGATGTCAAAACATCTTTAAAGTATACCAGTTGATCTACTTCAGTAGTTTTTTGGGTTTTCTTTTTCCTACAAATCAGTGTCTTTCAAATAATCTTATTCCTCTTTTCTGTTTATCAAAGTACAATTAGATGTGAATCCACATATAAACTAGACATTTAGGGACCCGAATTCCATGCCCGGCTCCATGCCAGAGAGCTGGCTTTCTTACCCATCATCAATGGGCTGTCTATCTTGATCCTCGTTTTTTAGGTACCACAGGTTCACAATTTATCATTTTCTGTTTTCTTGCTTCCTCCATCTTTTGTATCTCAAGCCTTTGCACCACCATAGCTAATTTTTCTTGTAGTAAAGCTATTTTTGAACCTTTTTTGAGAGGAAAAATGTAAAGATTTCAATTGAAAATATGGGGGTGGATTAAAATTGCAGCGAGTAGTACTGTGATGACTTTTCAAGTGACATTTCTATCCCAAGTCCTTTCCTTGGTCTTAAGGGATCTGAAATGGAGTTTCCCAATTTTTAATGCAGAAAAAGTCTGTGTATACAATAAAAATTGTCATTTTGGGGTGGCTGTGATTCAGTGAAGACTCACTGTCTCAGAGGATCCCAAGTCATTCCTTGCTCTGGGCTTAAGGCTCCAGCTTCTTCAGAGTATCCCAAGTCTCTCTGGGCATTCAGATGAACTCAAAGAAGTGATGTTTCCTCTGGAGACAATCCAGGCAACTTTTTCCTCTGCAACATTTCTGTCAAATGTCCTCTGCTTTCTGCAGTGTTGGTCGGCTTTCTTCTTCTCTAATTATGTTGGATTTTCCTTCAACCACTTTGAACAGCAAATGTAAAAATAACTTTTATTCTAATTGTTGTCTGGGAGTCTTACTGCCTCTGTCTGCTAACTTAGGCCTAGTCCTGGAAACCTCTAGTTGCCATACCATCTTATGTAGGCCTAGAATGTTTTCAGCCTCTGAGATGTGTTGCTGACTAAGCTCACTCTTTCTTAGCTCTGGCTAGCTGATCAGCTATTCTGGTTCAAACTCCTCTGTATGCTGACTGTTTTAATCTGGCTTTTCTCTCAACCTCTGACATGCTCTGCTTAGCGCAAACTGACTCTAGAAATCTTTTCTAATCTTCTGGCTCCTTATTCTCTTGCTTGTTCTGTCTTTACCTGTGTCTAGTTTGTTCTCTCTACAATCTGTCTCTGTAAAACTCTCCCGGTAAAATTGCCTTCTTCTCCCTCTGTGCTGCTCTACTCTCCCTCTCAACTTTACTGCACTGCTTTCAAATAAATAAATAAATAAATAAATAAGAAAAAAACCTTATCAATATTTAGTCTGTAGATCAACAATAGCATCTCACTATTCTTAAGTGACAAGTATGTACTCTGCAATGTGGGTAATAATTCAAGGATTCTTCTTGCTTCACTTTATTGCTTCTTGGTATATTAAGATTTAGTTCATGTTAATGAGCTAAGTCAATTCACTCATTTGTGTTTGGTAGCTTTATGTCAATTTGACACAAGCTAGAGTCATCTGAAATGAGGGAACCTCAATTTCAAAAATGCCTCTATAAGATTGGACTATATATACAAGGTATTTTCTTAATTGGTGATTGATGGGGGAAGGCCCAGCTACTGTGAGTTGCGTCCTTCCTGGACTGGCAGTCTTGGTTCTATAAGGCAGGTTGAGTAAGTCATGAGTGTAAGCCAATAGGCAACACTCCTCCATGGATCAGCTCTTACCTCAGGGTTCCTGCCCTGTTTGAGTTCTTGACCAGACTTTTTTCAGTGAAGGACTATGATATGGATGTGTAAATATAAGCCAAATAAAACCCTATTCTGCCAAGTTGGTTTTGGTCATGGTGCTTCACCATGGCAATAATAACCCTAAGATACTTGTTATATTATTCCGTTAAATCAACTTTTACCAAGATGAAAGGATCCAGAAAGGATTTCAAGAACGAGGTCATGAGTTGGAGATAACAGTGTAAGCATGAAGGAGAAAACGGGTAACTAAAATGGCACCTAACTTCTAGTAAGGCTTCTACAGAACCAGTGCACTACAGTAATGGGAGTGGCATGCTTGAAACAGACTTGGAAATACTCTCACTTTGTGATTTGGTCCAAACTTATGTATGTGCTAGCCAGGGGGACCATGGGGAAGCAAGTTGAGTTATTCACCTTTAAAACAAATTTATAAAGCATCATCATTTCAATAGTCAAGAGAATCTTGATGTAGTATTTCTTACATTCTATGTTGAAAGAAGTTTCAAACATCTAAATACTGGGGCTGGAGAGATGGCTCAGTATTAAAGAGCACTTGTTGCTCTTGCCAAGGACCCAAGTGACTCACAAGTCCCCATAACACCAATTCCAGAGGACCTAGTGCCTCTTCCAGCATCTGTGAGCTGCATGACTGTGCTTCATGTACACTCTGAGAGAGATAAAATAAAAAAAATGTAAACACCCTTCCCAAACTCATCATATGTACACTTAAACATGAAAGCAGAATTTTTTGTCCTTTTCAGAAATCTGAGTAGTGTGTTCAAAGAATTTTTAGTCTATCTGGATTTTTGTTTTTATTTTGTGTTTTTGTTTTGGGAGAAGGTAGTAGGGATTCAATTCCAAGCCCCCTGCATGCTTGGAAAGTCCTCCACCACTACAGCCCATCTGTTAAAACATAAAAATTCTAGTTGACATTAGGAAAGATGGAAAGGTAGTAGCTGAATTTCAACAAAACCCTTTGTATGGCTGGAAGTTGAAACAGATAAAAAACGAGCATTGTATTAGTAAGAGCAGTTGAAAATGCACTTCTTGCATTAGGATCAAAATCTTTGTGGGTTACCTCTTTCAGCTTATGACAGCTATTAAAGCCAAGCACACAAATAACCTGAACACTGACTCAGATATTTTAATAAGTTTCACAAAGAATTAGCTTTTTAAAGACTAATGAAACCTAGTCAATCATAGTGAGTTCACTAAATATTTTCAGTAGAGTTAATGGATTTTTTAATACCATTACTACTTAAAATCTCATTTATTTTAAATGTCTGTCTTTGCTATAATTTTTAGATTTTATAGATGTTTTACAGTGCCACAAATAGCAGAATTCTAATAAACCTTACATAACTGTATGGAGAGCTTTTCTTGGGTGTGGAGTGTACAATAGAAACAAGTTTGGAGAGCCAATAGCACAGGTAAAGGAGTTGGCGCTGTGTATGTTGGGTACATGGCACGATGGAATTAGCTCAGCAGGCTGGAAAAGGACTAGTTTGCCAAAAGTCTTCATGAAAAGACGACTCGCTGGGTCTTCATAATGGAAGGAGTGCCATTAAGGAAAATGACTAATAGGAAATTTGTTTGGTATAACACATGGTACTTACTGTCAGGGGAGATTAAAATTCTCCAAAAACATTCAGAAGGACAGCATAGGTTGAAGAGCACTTCAGCTCCGCTCTCAGGGGCTCCCTCAGACCTGACCCTGTAGGAGGATGATAGCCCCAGAAGGGTGCAGGAGAGTACCTCTCAGGGTAATGACTGCTCTTTCAGGGGCTGACAGACACCGAGGTCCCTAAGGAGAGTGGGCCTGTAAGAGCTGAGTGACGAGGACTGGTACCTTGGGGGCGGAAAGCCAGAAAGGTGAATTCTCTATTTTGTTTACCAGTTAGCGGCCAAAGGTACCTGAAGAAGGGGTGCAGTGGCCGCTCTTGGGAAGAGGGAAGCGTCGGACTGTGGGGTTGAAAGGGGGGCTTTGAACTGGAGCGCGTCCGTGACGCAGGGGCCTGGTCCCTCCCTCGGCCGACCGAGGGAGCCGGAGGATGGGAGGACCCGCTTCCCGGTAGTGAAAAGCGCTTGCACCGGCCCTCAACCAGCGTAGCGTTGCGTACCCCGGGGCCGACCAAGAGGTGAGAAGATCTAGAGCTCGCGACGGCCACCCGCGTACCTCAGGCCCCAGGGCGCCGGGCCGCGCGCCCACTGCGCCGAACTCTCGCGAGAGCGGCAGCCGCCATTTTTCCATTGATTGCCGCGGGCCGGGGGAGGGGCGGCGGCGGCGGCGGTGGCAGCAGCGGCGGCGGCGGCGCCCTGGGTCGGTGTCTGCGCGCTGGTGTCTAAGGCCTGAGCGGAGGCCTCCGCAGTTGCTGGAGCGCAAGCGGCTGGGAGGATGACTGCTGCTGCCATTCTCTCCTGAGACACAGAGCCGCCGCCACCTCCACCCGTCCCCCGCAGGCAGGGCGGAGACGAGCGGTCGGAGTCTGAGCGATGGTGCCCGGCGAGGAGAACCAACTGGTCCCGAAGGAGGTGAGGGGCCGGCGGGCCAGACTAGGCCCGAAGCCTACGGTCCGCTCGGAGTCGAGCAGGCCCGAGGCGGGAGGCAGGCTGAGGCCAAGCAGGCGTGCGGCCGGGTGGACGGTGGGCGCGGCGGACAGTTGGAGATCGCTGGTTCCTGGGACCAAGTAGCCGGGGGAGACCCCCAGCTGCGAGGGTCGAACGCTTCAAAGACTGGACAGGAGGAGTCGGGTCCTGCTCCCGGGGGTCGAGGGAGTACTGCGGAGAGAAAGTGGCCTTTGAAGTCCAGACTTCACACACATCGAGCCGAGAGAGTTAGAGATCATTTCAAAGAAAACATTCTGGAACAGTTGCCCGTGGGCAGGACGGGGTGACGGTGCTGCTTCTGGGGTTTGACAGTGTATAGCTTACAGGGCTTGTGAAATCTACGCCTAAGTTGAGGTCTGTGGGAGGGCAGACTTAACTGTTAAAGACTTATCGGTCTTCCCTCACCCCCCAAACACACACTCCTGTTACTCCGTAGTAACAGGAGTATTGGCCAGTCTAAATGGGGCCTATCCAGGATCGTTGGAAAAAGTTAAGTGGGGCTTGAACGTGAAGGTAGGAGATAGCCGAGTTAATTTTACCATATGGAGAGACGAAACGTTGTTTTGTTTGGAATTTTGGTCTTTTGCTGGTGTTGCCAACTTGGGTGACTTAAATTCTTAAAAGCGAGTGACATAAGACTCCCGGACTTCTTGGCTTCTCTTGAACAGTCAGTAGTAGAAAATTAAAGGTAGAATCCTGCACTGGCCAGTAGATTTCGACATATTAATAGTCTGTTGGCTTTATAAATATCCCCAGCATATTCAAACATGTATTTTTAACTGCTGACCGTCAGGCTTAATGCTTTGGACTTTTATGTCTCATATACCTTAAATAGATGCCAAGTGTTAAGTTGAAATTAGCATGGTAGGATCTTGTATTCATGCGTGATCATCTCGAATTCCTAAATATTTATGGCTTTTTTAAAAATATTGTAGCAATTTGTTGCTACACAGACAACCCCTGGGACAATGCAAAATGACTTTATTGTTTTGTACCTGCATAGTTAAAATTTTCCATCTTTAGTTAGATGAACAATAAGTTGATTTCTAGGGTTTTGTTTTGCAGTTTTGAAGTAGGATCTTTCTATGCAGACTTTGAAGTCCAGACTTGGCTGGCTTGGAACTGAACTCACTTGTAGATAAGCTAGTCTGGAAATTCTTAAGAGATTTGCCTGCCTCTGTCTTTTTAATGCTGGGATTAAAAGTGTGTGCTATCAAACCCAGTGGGTTGTCTTTTTGTTTTTTAAGGCTGAGTTGTGTGCCAGTATTTATCTGTCAGGCATCACTAACTCTCATTTCAGCAGATAAGCATGAATTAAAGATCTTGCCTCTGGAACAGTTTCAACAACTAAGGGTTGAGAAGTGGGGGGAACATGAGTCCTCCTATAGTCCAGTCAGGGGTTTTGTACTTTGTACTAAATAACAAGGAAGGAAGTAGTAGGTTTTAAGAGAAAACTAACCTTCATTTCCTTTGGTGCTGGTTTCCAATCTAAGAGACAAAATTAACCCTTAATTTCCAACAGTTAGAAAATGGAACAGTTAGAAAATAGTTAGAAAGTAGAACCCTGAGTAATATTATATTAATAATTGGATTTGTAGAAGTCCTGATAGAGGTGTGCACATACCTGCTTTGCAGGAATTTACCTGTCGTCTTAAAAACTGATATTGCAATGCTAGTTTTACCTCCTGGACGATTGAACACTTCCTTATCTCAGGAGAGCTCCCTTATCAGATGACCCTAACTTTTTTTTTCCTTCTGGATTTTATGCTTTATTTCCTGTTCCTTGGCTTTCAGTACTTTATCCACAGTTCCTGCTTCCTGGGACATGCACAGTACTGCTCTTGAAATGCAGACTTTTTCTTTAGCTAGCTAGCTAATGTTTTTTTGTTTTGTTTTGTTTTGTTTTTTAATTTGACAGCTGTTCACATTCTTCATTCACAAGGTTGCTTCTACTTCCATATTTGCTTCTGAATTACCAGGACTGTGTTCCAAAGGGAAGCCAGTGATCTCTTAAACCAAATATGTGGGCTTTCTCCCCTTCTCTTCCTTTAGTTTGATGTAGCATTAGATACTTCGAAACAAGGCCTGCCAGCCCATTCATATACTCAAAGCCTTTCTCTTGTTTGTGTTTTTAGTAATCAGTTTTATTTCCATTGTTATCAAAGAGTATTTGAATCATACAGTGCTAGATCCGAGGGAAAGTCAAGGTGATCAGCTAGTAATTTAAATCACTTCACTTCTCACGGGTTCGAAGTGCAGCTCTCAAGTTGAAAGTGGCTTGTTCAAATTAGGGCTCACAGGTGGGGACTAGAGCGTGGGTCCTCCATCAGGTTCTTTTCATCCTCTTAAGTTCAGTCCATGTTACCTTGGAGCTCTAAGAATAGTTTCTATTTCTTCAGGTACTCGTATTTAGTAAGTGAAAATAAAGTGCAGAATTAAAAGCTTTCCTGTGCCTATTCCAGTGGGCTGTAGTAACAACCCTAGAGAACTTCGTTTTGCTTCAGAGAAGTTCTGACCTTTATAGATGTGGCTTTCAATTCTATGTGTGAATTCACACAGTTGTTAAGTAAGTTAAGATTATTTTGGTCCTGAAACTCCAGGACAAATTTGGAGAAATGCTAGAGGCCGCATCTTAGTGTTCAGATTGACAAACTGTAGCCTAACTCCCAGCCTGTTTCTGTTTGAGTTAGGAGTGATTTTTAAATTGCTGGATTTAAAAATTAAAAGAATAGCTTTCTGTTATACATGAGCATGGTTGATATGGGAATTTCATTATTAGGACACAGTTTTCAGTGGTGGCAGCAGTGTTGAATGGCTGCTGTGTAGGCTGTGTGCAGCCTGCTATTCAAAGCACAGTACACTTGCTTCTGGCCACAACCTGCCCTTTCCTAGCTTATCTCTCTTCCCATGGAACAAGTTTTTAATGTAGACAGACAGGTTTCTCTCCAGGTTGCTTTATTGTGCTGTCCCTCTTTCCTTCTTACTTCACCTGTTCAAATCCCCTGTACACAGTCCCTAAACCTACTTTATTTTAACGAATCTTGAACATTTTAACCTAAGGAATTTCTCCATAGAAGGCTTTAGCATCAGAGTAGAGGTCACTTAGCAGTTCATAAACAGTGTTTTGGAAATCTGTTGTGGTTCGCGACTACAGTACACATTTATGATGTCCATTGCGAATTCTTTAACAGCAGAGGTGGCGTTTTTCACTTTTGTTTTTCTATATATATTACAAGTCTAGGGGAGTGTTTTTGCTGGAGCGTAGATTAGTAAATAGTCATTTGTATGGTTTTAATGATGGAAGGAGGTGTTGAATTCTAACTGGCTGTCCTCTGCTTAGAGATTTTCCACAGCATAATTGGCAAGCTGTTTCCACATCCATGACTTGCCCTGATAACAGCTTTTTCTTCTTAGAGAGCTCTGTTATTTTAAGTTTTTGAATTGAGATAAATCTAGATCTCTAGTGTCATCTTTGGATAGCTGTCAATGGTCAGCATCTCTGTTGGAGAGCATTTCTCATGGAAAAGATAGAGGGACAGCAGAGCTCACCCTTTCTGTTCTGGAGTCTGCAGTCCTTAGCTCTTCAACTGCTTCTTGCTTGTTCATTTGGACACATTCAAGCATTCTAGTACTCCAAAATTGTACCCCAAAAAGAGCAAAAGGAGAGGGCGGTGTTCATTAAGGAGAGCATCACTGTTTTACTCTGCCATGTGACTTTTAATTGTGGAATATTGATTTTAATATTGAGATTGCTTGCCTTTAGTACCTCCAGTTTTAATTATTGTCTGGTGGTTGTTTCTGTTTCCTTATAAGGATTTGGGTCATAGCATATATGAGTACTCTGCTGTGTAGGAGAAAGTCAGAATAGACACCCATGTGTCGAATTTGAACAGTAAGGAACATATTTATTAATGTTTTGGTAGGTTTTGCTTCTCAAGACAGAGTCTCCCTATGCAGTCCTGGCTGACCTGGAACTCCCTATATAGACCAGAATACCCTTGAACTCACAGAGCTTATCCTGCCTCTGTGTGCTGTCATGCCTGGCACTGAAGTTTTTAAAATGATACTTCTATAGCACATAGAGCATATGTATTTAGAAAAAGAAAAAAATAAATGGACATGTAAGTTGCATACCTTGATTTTTTTCCCATGCTGTCACTACTCCTTGGATTTGGATATGGGTTTGGGCATCTACTGATGATAATAATAACTGATATTTATTGAGATACCAGATGCAGTTACATAAGCTTTGTGTGTATTAACTCATTTGAGGGCAGCAACCTCACAACCGTGTAGGAGAGATCTCAGTGACTATTGGTTTCTTTGTTGCCTTATTTCTTGTAGAAGAAATCTTTTCATCACTATCTACTAAAGACCATATCAAATGAGTATTCTTTTAATTTTATCTCTCCTTGTTAAACTACTTGGAATTGCTGCTGTGCCACATTGGTCATTTTTTACTTTGTTGATTGCACAGCATCGAATCTTGCCTGTGAGAGGCTTCCCAGATAATACCCATCAGTGTCTTAAACTGGCCTGTTAATAAAGGTTGGCTCATTCTGAAACTCATCGTTTAATGCAGTGAAAGGAGACTGAATACAGACTGTATATGACTCCAGTTCTGTGGAGAAAACAGTGGACATGCAGGAGCAGGAGAGGATCCTTTGGCACTGGTAGTTGACATTTCTGTGTTTGAATGATTGGTCTGTTTGACTGGAGCTTTGCAGTTTTGTTGTTTTTAGGTAGTTATTGATGTCGTACTGCACTGTCACATTTTATGATGGTAGTTTTTGTTTCTCCTGCCTTCCTGTTCTGTTTGTCTTGAGTAAGCACAGTTGTGCAGCTTTAGCTCTTGGTTGTCATTTACACATTGTAGGTGGCTCATCGATTCTCTGCTTCTAATTCAATTGTTTATTTGCTTAAGCCAGAACTCAGTTTTGATTTCCTCTTTTTTTTTTTTTTAAGTATAGTTCTTCATGTAGGAAATGTCTCTTGTATGGTTACCATTTTGTAGCTCTGCCTCTGTAATTATTTTATCACTCAAATATCCTTCTAAATGGTTGCTCTGCTTCCAGGCTGGCTGACCCTAGCCATCCTCACTATAACTTATTAGAGTTACCTTCTAAGCAGATAAGAATATGACTTAGGTGCTTAAAAGTTTCTGCGTATTATCTCTGAAAGCAGATAATTACCTCCATATTTTAAACTAGAATTTTAGTAGTATTCTGTAAAAGTTTTAGTGGTGGAGACCCATCTTTGCCTCCCAAGTGCTGACATTAAAAAGTGTCCTTCACCACAATTAGGTTGAGTTCTTATTTTTCAATTTTTTTTTCTAAATTATCAGTTTAGCAGAGGTCGTTAATGGATGACAGAGGGTGTGGGGAGGGGAGGGGGTCAGAAAAGAGCAGAGGATGTGCTGCTGACATCTAGTGGGTAGAAATCAGGTATGCTGTCAAATGTCTTTCTAGGGCCAGAACAGCCCCCTTAACAAAGAACTCCTGTAAATCAGGCGTGGTAGCACATTTTTTTAATCCCAACATTCTGGGAGGCAGAGTCAGGTGTGTTTCTGTGAGTTAGTCTATGTAGAGGGTTCTAGGACAGTCACAAGTACATGGACAGACCCTGTCTCTGAACAACAAAAAAAAGGAAAACAAAACCAAACCAACCAAATTCCTGTAACTTTGTCAGTAGGACCAGTGTTGAGAAACCGTAGTTATTGTAAAGACTCTATTATAGAGTGTACACATTTCCTCTTACAGTCATACCTAGCATTTTTGTCATTGTAAGAAACTTTACCTCCTCCAGCAGAACATGTTCATGCTCCAGCTTTTCTGTGAACTGGAGGCCAGCCTGATTTACATAGATAGCAAGTTCCAGGCTGGCTTTGGTCTGGGTAAGAACCTGTCTCAAACAAACAAACATTAGTGGAAGAATTGAAAGAAAAACTTGGAAAAGAAAAAGTAGATGAGAAACAACCTCCCCTCTTCCCACTCCCCACACACACACACACACACACTTAGAACAAGTCAATAGAGCCAAGGGCTGCATAGTTAGAACTCAAGAGAGAGAACAAATGATATGAAGGAAGGAAGTCAAAGAAGTTAAGTAACTTAAGGAAAGTTTCCAGGACTGTGAGATAAATTGCAAAGTGAGCAGGACTGGCTAGAACCTAGCACTGCAAGTAAAATAGGCAATGTAATGGAGACCATTTGGAGTTCCAAGGATCCTCCAGGTATGGGAGAAGGGGTGGCCAGAGCAAGGTGGGGTGCTGCTGTGTTCAGCAACATCACAAGAGGAATTTCTTCAAATTTTTTCTGGGTGATAATTTTCTGCCCAGCTAAGCAGTCTCTAAAATAAAAGGGAAAATCTTTTTTGTTTCTGTTTTAGTTTTGCTGTATTATTTCCAAGTTACATACCCTCCAAATGTTTAAAATTTATGCCATGTATATGTTTTATGTGTGAAATGTCTTATCACTCTTGGAAATGCTGGTAGTTTTTTTTCTCTGCATACTTATTTTCTTCTGAGTTAATTTGTTTGCTTGTATTGGGTTTTGACTTTCCTACAGTTGCTTTCCTTCTAAGGTCTTTGGGGGTCTATACAGAATGCAAACACTATCTATCAGCCTGTGTTTATGCTTTCTCTGTATGGTGACATGTCTCGATAGTTTCCTAACAAAGTCCCAATAGCTTTGTCTATTAGGGCTGCTGCAGCAAATACAATAAGCTAGGTGGTTTATAAAGGACAGAAATTTACTTCTCAAAGATTTGGAGGCAAAGAAGTCCAAG
Source organism: Grammomys surdaster (assembly GCF_004785775.1). NCBI lineage: Eukaryota > Metazoa > Chordata > Mammalia > Rodentia > Muridae > Grammomys > Grammomys surdaster. The sequence goes on from NW_021604629.1 coordinate 5,119,877, forward strand.
ATAAAGGTGTTTCCTTGCTCAGAAACAGTGTTTTTTACTCACTGTGTCTCATAGTGGATAAGAATGAGGTATGTCTCTGGGATGTCTTTTGTAAAGATATTTTCTCTTTAATGAGGCCTGTGCCCCTGTGAGCTAATAAACTTCCAAAGGCCTCATCTCTAAACACTGTCATATTAGTGATTAGAGTTCAGGGTATAAATTGGTGCTATGTGAGATGGTGGCTTGGGAGACTCTTAGACCACGGGTTCTCAACCTGTGGTTGCAACTCCTCTGGGGATTGCATGCCAGGTATCCTGCATCTCAGATATTTACATTATGATTCATAACAGTAGCAAAATTATAGTTATAAAGTAGCAACAAAATAATTTTATGGTTGGAGTTACTACAACCTGAGGAATAGTATTAAAGGTCAGTAGCATTAGGAAGGTTGAGAACCCCTGCTTTAGACCATAACATCTAAGAACATATTGTTTTCTTTTGTACTGATGAATTGCACAGAAAATACTTTTTTTTTTTGCCAATCTTATTAACAGGAAATAGGGAGGTCCTATGAATCTTATCATAGAGTATGCAGATACGATTTAATTTAGTTTTCCAGTTTTCAGAATGCTGCATATATCCTTCATATATACCTGGCTATACTTTTCGAAGATTGTTCTTATGTCAGGGAGAGTTATGGAGAAGAGGAAACCTGGGAGTTCTAGCTGCCTCTTAGATTGCTGTCAGTTTTCCTGGGTATCTGAAATGTCCAGTTTCCAAGTCTCCTCTTTTTAAAGGTTTTTATGGAAGAATTGTGGAAAGAATACAAAGTTCATGTGTACCTTTCCTCTAACTTTTTCTCTTAGCATTTCCATGATTGTAAAACAGTCCTCAAGTCTGAATCAACCTTAGTACAAATGAGTTGCCAAAGTGGAGAAATAATTCAAATTTTTACCAGACTTCCGCTGATGTCCTTTTTTTTTATTTTTCTGAGATCAGCCTCAGAATCCACAATGTGTTTAGTTGTGTGTCTCTTTAGTCTTCTTTATTTGTGGCAATTTTCAGATTTACTTCCTTTTTCATAACCTTACTCATTGAAGAATGTAGTCAGTTATTTTGTGGACTAGCCTTCGTCTGGCTTTGTCTGGCACTTTTTCATCAGTAGACTGAACTTGTGTATCAAGTAGAAGGATATCACAGACATGCTGTGTGTGTCCTTTGTGCATTCAAAAAAGGGAGGAGGATAATGCTGCTGTCTCTCTGGTCACTTGAACCAGGTGGGCTCCACAAGTAAGGTGATCTTCTTTCCTACTGTCCCCTAACAGTTCCCCAGATGTCCTAGACCACACAGGTAGCTGCTGCTTTGTTAATTTTTATGAGATGAGACCACCTTTTTTTTTTTTTTTTTAAGATTTACTTATTTAATGTGAGCGTTTTGCCTGCATGTATTCTGTGCACAACAAATGTTCCTGGTGCTCTTGCCGGTCAGAAGAGGGTACCCTATAAGAACAGCCAATGTTCATAACCACTGAACCATCTCATTGGCCCCTTTGTTGAATTTTTACTCATTAATTTTAGCATCTGTCTGTGGATGTTTAGACAGCAGTCATCACTGCTAGACCTTTAGTAACTTCCCACTGTTCTTCTGTGAGGAGGAATTGCCCCTTTCCTTGCACAGTTATCATTGATCAGTGTGAACCTGGAGGTATTTATCTTTTTATTCTTTGGTTCTAACTCAGTACAGTTACCTGTTTTGGTGATTAAACTGTTCTAGTTTGAGCCAAGGGGAGCTCTTTCTATTCAGTGTTCTCTACAAGCACTTCCTACAATGTTTCTTCTGTTTCTCTCTCCCCGCCTTCTCTCTCTTATCTCTTTCCCTCTCTCCTTCCCTTCCTCTCTCCCTCCCTCCTCTCCCCTCTCTTCTCTCTCTCCTCTCTCTTTCCCTGTCTTCCCCCTTTCTTTTCCCCCCTCCCCCACATACACACCAGCCCTGGACTTCACTTCTTGCTAAAATGTAAATAAGCATGTATCCAAGGTGCCTGGCTTGCTGCTTAAGCTAGCCAGCAACAGCAACAGCTTCTAGTTGCCTGCTGTAGTCAATACCACTTGCCTTGCTGTCTAACTCCTAAGCTCCTGTTTCTGTTTCTTGTGGGTTTGTGCTCTTGTATTTTTTTCTTTTCTCTTGTTTTAGATATAAAATTGGAGAAGCATGAAGTAACTGCACACATCCGATCTATATTCTTTAACTAGAAGTTTCTAACTTAGTTTTTAGTCCCCTGTACTGGGCCAGTTTTGTTTAAGTCCTGTTCCACTCCCTTGCTTGCTGTTCCCAGATGCCCCTTCCATTTGTGTCATTCTGTGCCCAGTCTTGAGTGACGTTATGAAGGCTGTTGTTGTTGCTATTGTTGTTAACCAGTTTTAAGGAATTTTAAATGGGTAAAATTGGATGTTTCATGAAAGTCAGTATTTTAAGTGTTTTTTTAGAATTCCTGATTCTCTTTTGTTTTAATTTTAATCCACTAATTTGGATTAGTGATGTAACCTTTTCATGTCTTGTGTCTAGATTTTATAAGTTAAGGGGGAAGATAGGATGGGAGGGAGGAGGTTCAAACATTTCCAGAGCTACATGGTTGCCACATTAGAAAGAGTCTATTGAAAAGAGTTGCCAAAACAAACAAATAAAAGACAGCATTAATGTGGTAAAATGAGTAGACGAAACTAAAGTTTCAAAAAACATCTTCCACTTAAAAAATTCCTTGTTGTTAAAGATTTTCAATCAGCAAGCTTAGCTATTATGCACAGAGGCAGAGTTCTTCTCTGAGGTTCATTACACAGAGTGTTTCTGAGTATTAATGGTGTAAATATTTCCTACCTCACCTGGCTGCTTGGTGTTCTATTAGTATAGTGTAGAAAGGGTGGAAATCCTTCTCAGCCAGCCAGATGGACCCTTCTTGATTTTCTGTCTCAGTCTGATTGTGTTTTCTCATTCTGAAGTCCCAGCATTATACCTTTTAAAATGTGAAAGTTTGTGCCTTTATTGTAAATTATCATTTGTGTTCATCCTTTTGTCCTGAGATAGAATAGAATCTCTAGTTCAAAATACCAATGGTAAAATACCTTGGGCAAGTTACTTAAACTTCTGTAAGGACTAGAGTAACAACCTGCTAGTGTGGGAAAGAGTTACTCAGTAAATAGGGTATTACAATTACTACCTTTTGTTATCATCTCCATCCTTACTCCATCTTCTGCTGTGCATTGTACTGTGTTTGTTAGATTTAAAGGCAGAATTCTATAAATATCTTTATATCCATGGTGCTAGTTTTTAGACTTGACAAGATTCTCTTGTATGATCAACTAAGACCTATTTTTATTGATTCTTTTGAGAGCTGGACCGAATATAGATAGTGAAAATTTTTAAAAAGGTTTTTCAAGCTATGAAGTCCTGAGAAAATGTGGTCTGGTATATTTAAGTAGTTGTTAAGATAATTTACATGAGCCTATGGGAGCCATTCTCACTTAAAGAACCACATTGCTCACTTGTAAGGATTTGGTGTGGAATGTTGTGCTAATAATGATCCATGCTGAGAACTTCATATTGACGTTTTGATCTTCTCTAACTCTGGGGTAGACTCACTGACATGAACAGAAAACACTGTCTCTATAAGTAGTGTTTTTGATTATGTTTTAGCTGATTGCTGTAAGACCTATAGCCTTCAGTTGGGGAATTGCGCCTTCACCATTACATGTAGTATTTATTATAAAGAAAAATTAAATAAAGCCTGTTAAGTGATGTG
>NW_021604629.1:5123659-5171913 GCF_004785775.1 Grammomys surdaster
AGTATTTATTATAAAGAAAAATTAAATAAAGCCTGTTAAGTGATGTGACTAAAAATAGCTAGAAATAAGAAAAGATTTTCAGAGCTTTTAGGAAAAATACTTTTAAAAACAATGAATCTGAAACCTTTGGTAAAATGATAGGCTTACCTTTGGGGAAACCCTGAGTCCCTAGCATCCATTGCTGAAACAATATATCTGACATAAACAGAAGGAAGAAACATTTATTTTGGCTTATGGTTTCAGTCCATGGTTGTCAGTCCCCATTGGCCTGTGGTGAGGAAGTGAGGAGCAGAGCCATTAACCTGTTTACAGTGGAGAAGCAGAGATAGTGAGCAAGTGACTAAGGGACTAGATTAAGATAGATTCTAGAGCAGCAGTTCTCAACCTGTGGGTTGTGGCCCCTTTGGGGGTGGAACAGTCCTTTCACATGAAGAACTATTTTAGAGGGTCACACACAGCATTAGGAAGGTTGAGAATCACTGTTCTATTGTGTGTCTTCAAGATGGCATGCTGGGACACACCTATAATTTCAGAACTTGGGAGGTAGTAGCATCAGGATCAGTGGTTTATGGTCATCCTTGGTTACATAGAGAGTTTCAGGACATCCTGGGCTCTATATGAGAGACCATGTCTCAAAACAAAACAAACAAACAAAAATGTCTTCCGTCTTCCGATAAGCCCACTTCCTGGTTTCTTATACTTGCCAGTACTAAAAATCTATCCATGGAGGAACCCACTGATGAGGTAAAGCCCTCATGATCCAGTCATCTGACCAGTGCTGCCTTGGTGACCAAGCCTTTCATGTATGAGCCTTGGGGGCATAGTTCAGATCCAGAAAAGTAACAGTCTTGTTCATGACTTAGAGAAAATTTTAGCATAACCAAAACATTCTAGTTTGACTTAGAAATTCCTTTGTTTCAAGTGATACTTAATTATGCATATACTTTTTCTTAATGAAGATTTTTTTTGTTGCTTTCAATTTTGAGGTATTCATTCAGTTCAGATATGGAGCTTAACACCTGTTAATGAAGAGTTGGAAAGATAAGAAATAGCCTCATTCTAAATGCCAGTCTTGCTTGAAGGAGACAGTGACGTGATCAGACAAATGTGCACTCTAGACATACTGTGGGACTATAATGAGGGAGCAGCTGGCTTTTCTGGGGGGATTCTCTGAGAATATAACATTTGAGCTGGACCTCAAGATGGTGGGTGTACAAAGACAGAGCAGAGCCTCTGCTTCAGTTAAGGGAGCAACATTTAAAACAGAAAAGTCTGTAATACATTTTAGGAAGTGGCAGACAGTTGCACTGTGGTCAAGACTTTTGAGTGTAGGTCCCTAGTTCTGGCAAGCTGAGTCTAAGAGTTCCAAAGGCTTTGTTTATCTAGAAAGATTTTACATTTTATTATGCAACATAAAGGATCAAGAAATACAAGTTTGTTTTCTAGAAGTTCACAGAATGCCTTAATTTTTATACAGCTTAGTTGCTGAAACTTGTTCATGGAAACAGTTTTTACCCAAATATTTTATGTCCTTCAACTTGCTAAAAATCTGCATATAGGTGAAAATGAGAGAACTAATACTTAATGTCTTACCTGTTCTTTTTCATTTGAAATAAGATAATTAGATACTTTTTTGTTTCTTAATGAAATGTTTTTCATAATAGTACATTTTAGTGTATTTTCTACATGTAAGTTGTTTGGCAGAATGTCCTTTCACATAATTACTTGATTGATACAGATGATACACTTAACATCTTGAGTAGGCTCATCAGGTAGGTCTCTCTTACTTTAAGAAAATGCCACCAGTTGCAGTCTGGTGGTGGAGGTGTGTCCAGGTCTGTTTGAAATCCTCAGCAGTTCTCACCTATTGCTGTAAGGAAGTTTACAAGTGACAAGTTAGTGTTCTAAAAATAGCTTGTGATTTTCACTGAGAGCCACACATAAACAAGGATGGTGTGGTTTTTTCCTTAACCTTCTGTGTTGGCACATGCTCATGAATGCAATGCAGCTGTTGTTTCCTGAGTGCTCTCCTCCAATCTCTTTGTGAGCCTTGAAATTAATAAAGAGATCTAGTATATTAGATGGGGAACTCAGGCCTGGAGAGATGGCTCAGGAATTTGTTGAAGTTTGGCTGTGATTTTTCCACCCAGCCCCATGCTCCCAGAAATAAGGCTTAGACTCAAAATATATTTACAAATGCCGTGACCATATAGCTAGGGTCTTCTTTAACTAGATATAACTTAAAATATTCCATTTATTCTACCCTACATTCTACCACGTAGCTGGTTACCTGTGCTCAGGTACCATGTGTCTGACTAGTCACATCTTTCCAGCAAATCTCCCACCTGGCTCTATCCTAGGATTCTTTCCCCTTCTAGATGTCCCATTGCTATTTCCTGCCTAAGCCATAGGCTTTTTAATTAACAGGTGATGCATCCATACAGCATACAAGATATTCTCTGTACAGGAATTAAGAGCAGGTACTGCTTTTTTAGAGGACTGGAGTTCTGTTCTCAGCACCCATGTAGGCCCTCAGCTTCCCATGCCTCCAGCTCCAAGAGAGATGACACCCTAATATAGAGTACTCCCTACTAACTCTGACTTCTACTTCTTTCTGGACTAGAGAGTGACTTTAGTGTGGCAACAGTAGAATGATTACTGGACATCTTCCTCCCCCAGGAATGTTTTTAATTGGGAATGAATGAACTATTCCTAAGGATATTTCAATGCTCTGAGTGAAGTTAAGACTTTACTACTTAGGGGAACTTTGATTGCATCTCCAGTTCCAGGTTGTATTAAGAAGTCAAATTTTTGTACGGCTCTTCTAAAATACAATGCACTCCTTTAGTAAATACTAATAAGCTGTCTGTGATCTTCTATACAACCTGTCATGTTGTATTAACATAAAAATACTTATTGTTTTAATTTTGAGTTTATACAATACGGTGTAATTTCTTTGCATATTTGTAGTAGTTTGTGGTAATGAAAAGGAATTGGTGAAAAACTAGATGCCTATAGCCAACTCTCTAAAACAAAAGACCTCTGAGAAATACTAGGTTTGACATTTTAAATTCATGTCTTGAAATTTTTGTCAGTGTACTGTTTACCAGTAATACAATACAGATATAATTTAAGAGTTCTAAAAAAAAAATAGACACAACACAGCATGTTTCTGCAAGTGTAGTCTGATTTTAAGTCTGTAAGGAGGGCAATAGGTGGATGTCACAGCCCTTCGTGTTTTAGGTGAAGAAAGGTATCAGGTGAAGAGCTTGAGTGTCTGAGGTGTATTTTATGCAGAGTAAAATCTATTCTGTGAAGACATACAGCTTTATACAGTTGTACAAGCACTACTAAGTCAAATATAGGATGGTCCTGCTTCTTTAGAAAAATTCTCTCCCATTTAGCCTCCTGTTCCAGGCAGATCCTAGGTAGCTGCCACCAATCTGATTGCTATCCTTCTGTTTTGCTGTTTTTCTTATATATCATTTTAGTGGAACCACACAGTGTGTGAAGCTTTGGAGGTTGATCTATGTTGCTTGTATTAGCACTCTTTTTGTTGTTGCTGCTGCTGCTATAATGTATATTTACCAGCTGAAAAACCAAATGTCCATTAGCTGACCAGGAACTTAATATGTAGACCAGGCTGGTCTTGAATGCAGAGATCAGCTTACCTCTGCCACCAAAGTGTTGGGATTACAGGTGTACACCTCCATGCCAGACTGTGCTACAGTCATTTTATATAGATGATTCTGAATAAAACATCTACATTGTGATCTAGGGGGTGAGAAAATGAGATTGACTAGGACATACTTTTTGTGTGGAAAGTATCTGTTTAACTTTGTAAGAAACTGCCAAACCCATCTGAAATGCATGTACAGAGCCCCAGATGCTCAGCTGCTTGTTGCTACTTGGCAGTATCAGGGCCTTATTTGCTGCTTGTTTTGTTAAGTCCATATTTTAGTTCTTAGTGTAAAGTAATGTCTCTGTGATTTTGACTTTATCTCTCTGATGACTAATGACACAGTGCAGCTTTGCGTGAGATTGATTTTGGTTTCCTAGTAAATCTAATCCTACATACTTTATGCAAGTAATGTGTTAGATAATACCAAGAGAGAGGGCAATAAAAAAGACCCTAAATAATTAGTTGTGACTGTTTGATGGCACTAGTATAATTTTACTAGGCTTTTTGAGAAAGGAGTTTGCATAGTGCCTAGTTTGGTGAAAAGGATGACGGCTATAGAATCAGAAAAAAATAATAAGCCAGTAGTTTTACATCACCTATCTGGGTCCTTTCTGTTTGTTTTGTCTTGGAACTCAGTACATTAACCTTGCTTGCCTGGAACTCATAGAGATCCTCCTGCCTCCCAAGTGTAGAGATTAAAGGCATGTGCCACCACTCCCTGCTGGGTCTTTTCTTCATTTTCAACTGTCTCATGAGGGAGTGTGATGACATAAGCTAATAAAAGTTCTCTTTAATTCAGTTACGTATATCTATACAAAATCTGCTTGCCTTTGTGAGATAGTCATATGAATGAAAACAAGACCTTTTCAGATTTTTCCCAATATAAAAAAATTCCTACGTTCTCCTCACAGATAATCTTTTGCATTTTGGGATAGTATAAGTTCTACTATAATCAAGGATTAGGTGTTTATTAAATCTGTCCTGAGGAGGATAACTGGTAGTTCCATAGTGATGCCTGACTCTCATGGCATTATGATGCTCTATTAGAAGTTCTATTGCTGTCAGAAGGTTCGTTTCTAATACTGAGCCAAAGTGGGGTAGAGTTATGTAGGGATTACCCAGCCAAAAGTAGTGATTATGCTCTGACTATGCTCTCACAATGCCCCTAAAGCTCACAAAGACCAGTCCATAGGAATGGACAGCTTTAATTTTGAAAACTTTAACATTTCTGAAATGGAGTATCTTTACAATCAGAGTATTGTTAAGACTCTTGCATTAAAGTTATCCACGTTTTTTAAAGTAAAATATTTGATGGGCTAGGGTTGTAGCTCAAAGTGCTTGCCTCACATGCACCAGGGCCTGAGTTCAAGTCCCATCACCACAAAATAAATAAGTATGGTATAATAGTAGATTGTTGAGGTTTGGTCTGTTGTAATATATTGCTAAATTCTGTACCCAAAAGTCTAGTTGCCTACAAGTGAATTCTCACATTTACCAGCTTTTGTTGTGCAAACCTTGTTCCTTAATTAAAAACTATTGGCTAAATAAAAATGGCTTTGGCAATTACTGGGGAATTACCCCTAATATTATTTTCTAACTGCTAGCCCAGCTACTTCCCCAGCACTGTACCCAAAATATTTGGTGTTTCTCCTGGCTATGTGTTTATGGTCTATCTCCTCCCATAACAGCTTCCAACTCTCTTCTCTCAAATCAATTTCTCCCTCCTTTCTTCTCTCCCCCTCTCTCTCCCTCCCTCCCTCCCTCCCTCTGCCCCCCCCAGCCAGTAACTCAAAACCTGCCTACCTCTAATCCCTTTAGTAAAGTGGCTGTAGCCATTTTTATTTAACCAGTAGTTTTGAATTAAAGGGACAAGATTTGCACAACAAAAGCTAGTAAGTTGGCAACTAAACCTTTGGGTACAGAATTTACCATTGCAATATATAGCAGCAGAAAAACCTCCACAGTAGGTCAAACTTTAGAATATTAAAATATTACAGACCTGTGAACAGGTCAGTTGTATCACAAGCTGGGTAACTGCTTATCAGCAGCAGGAATCTAAGCAGAAATCAGAAGCACAAATAACAGTAATAGTAAAGACTTAACTGTTTCACCTCCTGAAAATAATGTTAGTTGCAAGTTTGATACTTGTTAGTGTATTTTTAGCATGACCAACACTGAAATTATCAGCAGGCAACAGTGAGAACACCACTAGCAGAGTTGGGATTCTATAAGAAAGTGGTCTGAGCAAGCCATGAGAGCAAACCAGTAAGCAGCACTCCTTCAAGGCATGTTTGAGTTCCTGTCCTTGGCTTCCTTCGATGATGAACAGTGATGTGTGTGCGTAAGTCACATCAACTCTTTCCTCCCCAGTTTGGTCTTTGGTCTTGGTGTTTCATCACAGCAATAGAAACCCTAAGTCACTAGCCTTTAAAGTTCTTACACTTTCCTATGAATTGAATAATTCATTACAGCATCTGAAAATTAGCTACATAAGAGTAAAAACATTTCTGGTTAACATGAGTTCTGGAAGTTTATGTCAAAAATATTTTCAAAGGCAATGGAATGTAGTTGCTTGAGGGATACATACACTAGTATAGAGAGCAGGCATGAAAATATTACAGGCATATTTTATCCAAGTCAGCCTGTATTTTATTACTTGAATGTTTTTATGTTAGATAATTTGGAAGTAAATGCCATATATTGATATAATTTATAATGTTTATTAGTTTAAATTCAGAAAATCTATACCATAGTACATTGAACAATAAACTAACACAAGTTCATTTATCACACTCTACCCATGATTTCTTTACATTTTGAATATGCTTTAGAAAAGACACAAAGTAGATTTTGTTTTTAAGAATATTCCATATATGAAGAAAGCAAATTAAAGCAGGGGAATGGTTATCAATAAAATAGAAAAAAAAACTTTATTAAGCTATTTTTTTTCAAAAACGTTCTCAAAACTTTTTTTGGAGACAGGGTTTCTTTCTATAGCCCTGGCTGTCCTGAAATTCTAGACTCAAAAGATCCGCCTGCCTCTACCTCCTGAGTGCTGCAATTAAAGGCGTGAGTCACCACACCTGGCTGTTGAAAATAATTTTTTTCTAAAGGTTTCTCAAGGAATACTAACTAGGCCATCAATCGTTTGTTGCTCTATAATTCTTACTGCTGATCCTCAGTACCTGACTATAATTTTGGTGTGGCACATGTTTGCTTAAAATGTTCCTACTTGTTTGTTTCTCATTCTGTATTATAAACAAATGTTAACTTAAACTGAGTGAATCATTTGCTTAAGTTTAAATTTCCAGAACTGACCAGTGAGAACAACCTTTCAAAGGACTCTTATGTTCTCTTGATGTATTTTGAGTACTTCTTTAAGTACTTAGGTTCTCTGGGTTTTGTCTTGGTTTTTTGTTGTTGTTGTTTGTTTGTTTGTTTTTTGTTGTTTTTTGTTTGTTTTTGGTTTTTGTGCTTTCTCAGAAATTTCTACCAAGATTTTAGGATCCTATTTTTGTTATGAAAAGCGTTATCTAGAAGCTAAAACCGTAAACACCGGACATATCTGTTGTTGGAAACACGTCACTGCTTCTAAGTCTTCAGTGGAATCAGCTAAATAAATATATGCAGGAAGCATTTGTAAGAGTGGAATCTGTATTTTATATCCCAAATATTCCATAATAAACAAATTGTTATATTTTTAACATCTTTTAAAAGATTTATTTCTTTATGAGTAAGGGCATACAAATGCCATAGTATGCATGTGGAAATCAGAGGACAACTTATATTCTCCCTATACTAGGTGGATTCTAGGGATCAAACTTAGTTATTAGACTTGGCAACAGGCACTGTTCCCACTAAGCCATCTCTGTGGTGAGTACTTGGGCTTCTTCCACTTTTGAGTTGTTATTAATATTCAGTTGTGAACAAAAACTTAAAAGAGCTAGCCAACTTTTAGGTTTTTGTTGTTGTTGCTATTCCTAGAGTTAGAATTTGCAGACCTGTAGATGGATTTGTTTGTTTTATGGTATGTTTGTGGCTGTTATGTAAACTAACATAACATCACAGGGTAGTGCTTCTACCCGCCTCTCAATTCCTTCAGCCTTCTGATGACAGACTTGACTGTCACAGCAAGTACAGTTTCAGGTTCAGGCCCTACCAGGTACTGTTTTATGTGGGAACCATAGTGACCCATCTCTTCATCTTGGTCCTGTCACAGGAGCAGTTGTAATTTGGAGTGCTAGTTGATTCCAGTTTTCTTACCATTTTTCAAAGGGTGGCATCACAGTGGCTCTTGGATTTACTGGTGATATGACCTTGGTGCATTCAAACATGTCACCATGACCTGGGCTGAGCCCAGAGAGTCTGTAGGCAGTTCTACCAACTATAGGACAGACCAAGTTTTTGGAAAACTTGGTTGTAACTTTGAGCTGTTGGTCAAGTGCCTTGTTACTACTGTTGGGCTGAGATTAACTTCAGGTTCCCCTTCCCTTGCCAACTCCTGCCTAGACTGGAAAGACAAGTGTACTTGTTTTTTCCCCCATGGCTTCTGTTGATACAGAAGTAAAGTGGGTACTCCATTCTGCCTACGCTGGCTTCCTGAAGGACATCTCCCTGATTAGGGACTGGTAGACTCTTTGTTATAGCCAAGTGAGTGAGTATTTCTCTTGACGGTTGATGGTGGGTGTGGGGTCAGTTTTGTTCTTTGGCGATTGGCTGTGGTAGTGTGGCCAGTAAGTTTCCTGTTTAGTGAGACTGCTCCTTTCCAGAGCTGTTCTCAGAGTTTTTTAGTCTGTACACTCTCGCACAGGATGCCTGCCTCCTTCCCTTCCACCCTTTATCCTCCTGCCCCCCCTTTTTAGTTTATGTACAATTTTACTTGTCTGATTTAAAAGTATCAAATATTTTAAAGATTGGAGTATTGTGTGTGGCTTGAAAATTGTTACAATATTTAGCCACTATCTAAATAAATGCTGTTTTATCTTTAAGAGGCTTCTCTTCCTTCTGAGCATTTTCTTATAATGGATTAAAATATATCTATGGATCTTAGAAAAACTGAGGTTTATCAGAAACCTCTGTTAGGGTATCCTTGGTTCCTTCCTGCATTTTCTGACATACCACCTCCAAATTGCTGATGTTCTATGTGTTAATGTTTGTTAATATTATATGTCATGTATTTCCTGTAGGCATATTGTTCTTTTTGTTTGTTCACACTAAAAATACATATTCCTACACATTTTCCTAGATAATTTTTATGGGTTCTGATGCCAAGGCAAATTGCTTTTGTTCCCTTATCTTGGATAACTATTTTTATCTTATGACTGAGAGGAATAATAAGAAATTAGTACTTTAATTTTTTTACTTTATATATGTCAGTTAAATTTGCCAAGTTTTCTTAAGATTTAAATTATAAAAATAAATATATATACAGTATGTAGGGATAATCTCTTATGTACTGTGTAAAAGTATCACCTGTCAATAAAGAGCTGAACAGCCTATAGCAGGGGAAGAGAGAAATAGGCAGAAATCCAGGAAGTAAGAGGAATTCTAGGAAAGAGTCAAGTGAGGGAAGAGTGGACATATGAAACTGAGCCACATGGCAGACATAGAGCAATATAAACAAATTAATGTAAGTTAAGAGCTAGTTGAGGAGCAAGCCTAAACTAATGCCATTAAGCATTGTAAATAAAAATAAGCCTCCTGTCCTTATTTGGGAGCTGGGACATGCTTAGAAAAGCCCAAAGGGTTATAGCAGTACCAAAAATGACGCATAGTTCAGTTCATATTTTAATGGTACCTACTCTTTGTTTATCCATTGGATTGCATTTGGGATATTTGCAGTTTTTGTGCTATTATGAGCAATGGGAATTGCACATTTCTGTGTGTCTACTATAGCTTAGAGCTTCTATAGAAGATCAGTAGATGGTCAGGTGAATGGATGGATCCATAGACAGACAGCAGGAGGGCATATGGATATTTTTAATGGTGAAAGTGGCAGGTTGTAGGATAAGCATTATTTATTTGTTTATTTATTTATTTATTTAATTTTGGGGAGGAGGAAAGGGTTTATTTCTTGCATAGTTCAAAAAACAGTTCCTCATTTAAAAGTAGAGAGGGCAGAAATTTAACCAGGAGGCGGCAGGGGCTGGTGCTGAAGTTACAGAGGGTTGCTGCTTACTGCCTTGCTCAGCCTGCTTTCTTTCTTTTTTTTTTTAAACTATTTATTTATTTATTTTTGTTTTTTTTTTATAATTTATTTTTTCTCAAATTGTAATTCATTCACACAGGGGTTATAAACACAGAAAGGCAGGATGTGGGGAAGGGAATGACACTGGAGTGTGAGTGATCAGGAGGAATACAGATATCATCAGAACCAGGTATTGGATGGGTGAAGGTTTGGGGACAAGTCACTATGACTCTGCCTATGACTCGATTGTCCTTATCTAAGTTGGTATTGTTTGCCTAGGCTACCTATTTACAAGGACTGTGACCACTCAGGCTTGTAAATTTCTGCAAAAGCTGCCTGTTTACATTAGCTTATAGCCATCTGTTTCGATGTTTTTCCACTGAGACCCAAGACTTGGTGTTAGTATACATGTATGACAGGCCTATTGCTGATTTTAGGCCTATGGCTGATTTTAGGCCTTCAGTGGGTAAGCAGGGCTGCCCCTGACATCTCCTCCCTTCTTTAAGTGTAGAAAGGCTGTGGCAATTCTAAACTTGCGAAGGTGGGGATAGTGGCCTGACCTCCAGTATTTGAAGGGGACCTTGTAATGGCTCCAGTCCCCCTGTCGTTGTTCAGTGAGGCATGAGGGCCATACCCGTCCCGATGTCTTTTTCCTGGAGAGGGGATACTTTTGACATCAACCCCTATGCAGTCAGGCTTGTCTCTCAGGGAACCCAGATAGATATTTTTAACTTTTATTTATATTCCCTTGCAGCGCTTAGCCTCGCAGCCTAAGCAAGAATTCAGATCGCCTGACAGAGGGGGTTCTGGGTGGCCCCAGCATTTTTTATTTTATAGGTAATGTAATGTCAAACTTTCCTGAAGGTGGTATCAGTTTACATTCACACTAAGAATGAGAAATCTTAATTTTTCAAGTGTCTTTTTGCTGATCAATAATTTTATACATTTCAGCATTTCTTTGTGAGCTATCCTGTTCTCTGCTAGGTTCTTGTTGGTTATGGCTCAGGTAGAAGGCTTTTTAGTAAGCTTTACTATAAATATTTTTCCTAACTCTTATCTTTTTTGCCCTTTCTGTTTTGTTAACTCTACATGTCTCCAATTTTAATTACCATTAACTATCCTTTTCTCTTCATCTTTGTGCTTTTTTCCCCAAGCTTAAAAATTTAAAGATATTCTGTAAAATTTCTTAAAGGTTTTAAGACTTTGGCATTGGTATTTAGGTTTTTTATGTACCTGAAATTGGTTTCTTTTCATGTAGGACATAAGATATGCTTTAAATTTTTATGTATTCTCCCTCTCTATATGCATGGCTACTTATCTCCTTGAACCATTCACTAAAAAGTTAGTTTAATTTAATTTAATTTTTTTAAGACAGTGTTTTATTACATAGCTTTATTTGGTCCGAAACTCTATGTAGCCCAGATTAGCTTAGAAGTCACGAAGATCAACCTGCTTTGGCTTCCCTGGGTGCTGCAGTTAAAGACATAATCATATCGACTGAAAAATTTATCTTGTATCTAGCCAAATTCCCAGATATATCTGGTTCTAGAGAGTCTATAGTTTTAGCTCTTATATTTAGGTCTTCCATCTATTGAGTTAGTTCATTTAAAATATAAAACATTTTTTGAGACAGGGTGGTCTTTTATAGTCCAGGCTGCCCTGGAACTCATTATGTAAATTAGACTGGCTTTGAACTTGGTGCCAGGTGCTACTGTTGTTTATAGTTATTTTTTTTGTATTTCATTCCTTACAAAGAACTTTCTGACCAAGATTAAGCAATGAGTAACAATTTTAATGGAATATCTAGTTTTTTTAGTTAAATTGTGAGGTGGGCGGGGTCCTATGTATTTTGTCTTGCTTCAAAGTGGAAGATTTTTGGAGATAAAGACAATAGGGGAACTATTAACTGCTGATCAGGTAGCTACAGGAACTATGGAGACACTTAAAAGGAAAGGAGATAAGGAGTAGCAGGAAGATTATAATTTTGAGAGGTAGAGAGATGAGCTGTTCTGATTATCTTCAGCTGTGTAACTACTGGTCTCCACTACTTCCTCACAGAATAACAGCCCAGGCAACATAGGCAGCAGTAAATTATTTTTCTGCTAAGTGGCATCAACCAGGCAAGGCTAGGGCTGGGAGCATCTGAAGGAGTCCTCAGACTGTGATGTCAATGCTGGTTGTCAGCTGGGATCTCACTGAGGCTAGGAGTAGTATGTCTACACATGGCCTTTTTATTTGGCTGTTTATCTTCCTTCCAACTTACAAGCTGCACTATAAAGGCTTTTATCTGAGCAAGCCAGGACTCTAAAGTCCTTTCTAACCTAGACTTGGAAGTCATGTTGTATAGCATAGAAATCACTGAAGCCCACCCATATGCAAAGGGTGTGACATTAGATTCCTATGTAAGCTAAGACTTATGCCAAAGAATTGGTGCACATGTTTTGAAACTGCCACAGTGAAACTTGGGCCAAAGAGGTAAAGCAAAAGCAGTCTTGGTACCATGGACAGAAATAGTCAACATTCTGAACCAAACTGAAGTTTTCAAACTAACTGTACTGGCACAGGAAAGTGAGTGTTGAAAGATAAGAAATATGATTCAAATTGTGCCAAACAGAATGATCCTGTTGGTTAGAAACTGAGTCACTGTAGAATAGAACAGGTTTTGGTAGGACATATATTGAATTTGCTAATTAATGATTGTTATTTTAGAATTGCCTTTTTTAAAAAACTCTAGTAGTCCAGGCTGCTCTTGAACTCATTATATAGCTAAGGATACCATGAACTTTGGATCCTCCTGCTACATACCTAGCCCTGAAGTCACTGTTTGAAAAACGATTGCTGCTACTAGAATTATATTTCTATTGTAAAGGCAAAATGACCTTTAATTCAGTATGTTCTCTGTATTAAGCAAAGGAAGGGGCAAGAGATAAATGTGTGTAGAAGAACCATAGATATTATAGACTTAGGGTTTCAAGAAATTGCTTCTTGATAATTTACGGTAACTTATTTCTTCTTGCATACAAATATATGTCTGCTTTCATAGTTGTTAAAAAAAATAGGACCTATAATAAGCTTATCTTAAAGGTGCCTCTTGTTAAAATGTGCCAGTTCATATCATCTCTGTACCATAGGTTTTCAGTATATATACAAGACTGATACCCAGCATTAAAATTACAATGTAAATTATGAATGAAATTGTAGATGGTCTATAATATTTTAATTATGTGTCTTATAACAGAATGTCTTTTGCTTTCATTTCACTTGTGCCTTTATTTTATGGAAATAATTCATTTTGTTTTTATATGCTATAGGATGTGTTTTGGAGATGCAGACAAAATATCTTTGATGAAATGAAGAAGAAATTTTTACAGGTAGCTTGCTGGTGTCACTGCTTTAGTGTGATAGTCAGCAGAGCAAGTAACAGCATGCTTGTGTTTTGTTCAATAGCAAAGCATGTCTTAAGATTTCTGCTTGTCTGGCTACTTTACTCCTAAGCAGTTTTAGCAGCATACAAGTCATCTTAAGTGAAGTTTACATCTGTACAGTCCTTTGTATTTAACAAGTGAATACGGAGGAAGGACTGAAAGAAAATGGTAGAGCCCTTAGTTTTGCATTTGGATGTAGTATTTGGATATAGAATTTGCCTTTTGTTACAGATATATTTATTTTCTGCACTATTAATAGTACTAGGGATTAAATAAATACTTACAAAGTTACTGCTTAGAAACTTTTGATATGATTTATTTATTCATTCATTTATTTATTGGGGGGAGGAGGTGCTTGCTACTCCTGCATGTGAAGGTCAAAGGACAGCTTGTTAGGGAGGTCCATTTTCTGCTTCCGTCATATAGGTTCCAGGAATTAAGTTCAGGTCTTCAGCTTGACAGCAAATGTCTTTATACACTGAACCATCTCACAGGCCCTATATCTAGAAATCTTACTGAAGAATTAGATACAAGTGCTAGCTTCTTGATCCCCTGTGTTTCTAATAAGCCCAAACTTCCCAGTGCACTACACTCTAACCAGTAGTTCATACCTCTCTCTCCTTCATTCCTCCACATCTGCTTTTCCCCTCAAGTTTCTTCTTTGTGTTTCCATGTGTCCCAGGTATTGTAAGTGACCACTTATAAAACAGACAGCTTGAATAGGTTAGGGGTTTGGATGGCGTATAAAGTGAATCTTAAAATAATTTTTAATGTAAATCAGGATCCTCATCAGTCAGCAGACAAAGAATTATTACTTAAATTGAGTACTCTAAACAAGGCCAAGAAATTATACAAATTTCAGTTAGCAAAAATATTTATACTCAGTAATAATCTGTAGCAGTGTAGTATTCAAGAACAGTGACTAGCCACAGCAAAGACCCAAGACTGGCTATCTTACCTTATGGCAGCTTTTGCCCAGAAGTAGAGAAATGGACTGTGCATGTACATAAGTTTGTAACCATAGTTCTAAGGACATTGAAGGAAGAAAGCCTGGAGAGAAAACAGGTTGGTGGTTGAATGTGGAGACCCTTCACAGTGTTTTAATTCTTTAACTTTTTTCTCTCAGAAAAATCAAACGTTGATAGCTTTGAGTTTTGTTATTTTCTATGTCTAATGACATTGAACATATGCTATCAACTGTATATCTTTGTATTTTTTAATACAAAACATCTAAGAACTGTTTTGTTATCTCGGTTTTGTATTGTTGCTTTTGAGGTATTGGGGATTGAGTGTAGGGCTTCACATCTCATACCTGCTAGGCAAGCCCAGCACTAAGCCATGTTCCCAGTCTCTTTAGTTTCTTTATTCTGAGTCAGCCTCACTAAGTTGCCTGACAGGTCTTGAACTTGGAATCTTCCTGCCTCAGCCTCTTGAGTTGCTAGAATTACAGAATTGTAAGCCCTAGCTAAACTTAGGGACTTTGTTGTTGTTGTTACAAATATCACAACGCTGACAGCAGTAACTTTAAAGTTTGACTGTTAAGAATGTTTTTTAAAAAGATGATTTGAGAGCAGCATACATTCAGGGTGTACTTAGGATTTCCCTTGTCAGCTACTTCTGTATTCTCTAGTAGCAGAGCAGTCTCTAGAAAACACTATTTACTCTGTGATTATCCTAATGTTACTTTTTTGCATCAAGATTCTATTATTGATTCTTACTTTTTGAGGGTTTCTTTCCACTGTGCTGGGAAATTAGGTGCTTGTGCAGCTAGTTTAGACACAAGCAGCCAGCTTCCACGTGCAGTGCTTAGGATGGCGCGCGCGCGCTCGCGTGTGTGTGTGTGTGTGTGTGTGTGTGTGCGTGCGTGTGCGTGCGTGCATGCACGTGTGTGTGTGTAAAATAAATAGATTTGACTGTCCTTGTTCTTGGCTAGGTTTTCTATGTAGGGAACTTTGCTCTTCCAATACCTTATCCTAAGTGCATTTGTCTTCCCAAATGGAACCTTTTGTAGGCTTTTAAAACTTTGTAGCTTTCTCTCTCTTCTTGACTTCTTAGAACTCTTTGGACTAAACATTTGCTCCCTACTCTAAAGCATGATCTGTGCTCAGGTGTCTTCCCACTCCCACCCTAACACACCCCACCATCATCACATCTTTCTATAATATTTTGCATGTGCCTGACTGTATCTTGCCATGTTTTTGTTACCTACTGTTGATTGCAGTCTACCGTAACATTTAGTGGTTTAAAAGAATCATTTATTTACTCAGGATTGT
Source organism: Grammomys surdaster (assembly GCF_004785775.1). Lineage (NCBI taxonomy): Eukaryota > Metazoa > Chordata > Mammalia > Rodentia > Muridae > Grammomys > Grammomys surdaster. Next base: position 5,139,227 of record NW_021604629.1, read on the forward strand.
GTAGGATGAAGTTTGAGCAAGAACTCAGTTGTTGAGTTCTGTTCCTTGAGGCGTCATGTCTTGGCTCCATTTAGCTGGTGCTTGGCTTTGATTGGAAAGTCCAAGAATGCTATTCTCATGTGTCACACATCTATCTCAGTACTTCCACTCAGCGGCCACTTTTGCCCATGTAGACTGCTAGGACTTCCACATAGGGAGCTGATGCTGGTGTTATTAGATCTCTTACATGTGGGCTAGTTTATAAAGGGAGGGGTTTCAAGATGCATAGTGAAGGCTGCTGGTTTCTTATGGCCCAGCTTTAAGTAGCACAGTGTCACACATTCTGGTGGACCTAAACATGGCCACATAGCCAACTCAAATTCGTGAAAAGGGGGCAAAAGGAAAAAGAATAGCAAAGAGTTTAAGCATTTTGTAATTTACCTGAAGATAGTACTACCTTTTTCTTTGGGCGTAAGTACCACCATTCTGCAGTGGAGCCTCAAAGAATTGGTATCTACCCCAGTTGTCTCAAGTCTATGAAATGTAGTTTTAAATTTAATGTTTTAGAAAATTATTAAGCTGATACTGTAGAGAGGTTTTGCTCTTGAAAAGCTGTTTACAATGTCTTATTTATGATACCTTCCAATGGGGAAACTTTTTATTTTAAAAAATTTGAGGTGAGGAAAAGAAAAAGTTTTACAGGGATTTTAAAGTTAGGTGAAATGTATGGTTGGTAGCTACATGTTAGAATTAATTATGGGTGAAGTAAAGAAAAGCCAGGTAATTGGGTATAAAATAAAGTAATAGTTTTATAAAGGGCTAGTCTAGACCTTTAAAGAATATTGTGTTTGTTTACATTATATTAGAATTAAATTCAAGAGTAAAATATAGTAGGCATGGAAATTTTAGAAAACAGAATGGGCACAAAGCTTTATCACAGAATTGTTTTTAAAGGTTAGTGGGCTGGGGTGTAGTTCAGTAGTCAAGCACTTGTGAGCATGCCCAATGCTCTGGCTCAGTCCTCAGCACTGCCCCTACCCCACATCCCAGAAAAATGTCAACCTAGGAATCAGTAACATAGAATGATAAAATATTATTAATGATAAAATAATATTAATAAAGTATTTTCCAGCTTAAAATGATAAAGCCTGATAGAAAAAGAATTGGATGATGTATTTATAAATAAAGAATTGCAAAATAACATGTCTACTCTGATTCAGTGTTTGTATCTGAGAAGCCTGTGTATGTGCTTAGGAAAAATACTAGAAAGTTGTTTAACAAGTTGTTACTAGGTTTCTTTTGAGATACAGAATTATAAGTCATTTATCTTTCTTTATATTCTTCCGTTTATGTATTTATTTTATTTAGTGACAAGGTCCACCTCTGGCTGGCATGGAACATTCTTTGTAGACCAGGCTGGCCTTAAACTCAAATCTGCCCATCTCTGACTATTGATTTCTGGGATTAAGGTAGGCACCACCATGCCCAGCCTTTACTGTTTTGTAAAGAGCATCATAGTTTCATTCATATATATATGTGTGTGTGTGTGTGTGTGTGTATATATATATATATATATATATATATATAATTATTGCCATTAAAAGAAGTAGAAGGGGCTAGAGAGACAGCTCAGCGATTAAGAGCACTGACTGATTTTCCAGAAGTTCTGAGTTCAATTCTTAGCAACCACATGGTAGCTCGCAACCACCTGTAATGGGATCTGATGCCCTCTTCTGGTATGTGTCTGAAGATAACTACAGTATATTCATATAAATAAAAATAAATAAATCGTTTTTTAAAAAAGTAAAAGGAACAGATAAAATTAAATTTTATGTTTACTGTAGTACAGTTAGTTGGGGTCTATTATAGTAGTAACTTCTCTGCTTTCATGTAGAAGGAGAAGAATCTATAGTGTTTTTATACTTTACTCTCACACATTTTAAGGAAGTTAGGAGCTAGGGATGCATAGCCCTGTGATAGTGCCATAATACCACTGTTAATATAGTATGCTACAACACTTTCCATATCCATATTCTTCTAAAGTGTATTGGAATTATGAAACAGATACTTGGCTGGGCATGGTAGAACATGCCTTTAATACCAGCACTTGGAAGGGTGAGGCAAGAAAGTTCAAGACCAGCGTGGCATAGGATGTTTCCAGATTCTGTCTCAAACAAAAAGCCATAAACCAGACCAAAAAAAAAGTTCAGTAGTTGAAATTATTTTGAGTTCACTCTTTTACCAGATACTAGATTTTATAAAAAAGATCTAGTTTATGTTTATTAATTTTGGTTTCAAGTATGTAATATCCATTCTATGTATTAATGTCTACCTTAAATACAGAGTTGAAGGGTTTTCCTCTTTTTTTTATGGATATATTAATAATACCCTTTTGTTGTAGTCAATTTTTATAGAGAGAGTAGTTTTCATTTTTGTTATTGTTAGTAATTAAAATTTTTATTTGTCTGAAATGAAGTACTAGCCAATCTGTTTTGTAGAAATGTATTTCTATTCCAATCTAATAGGATTAACCTTAATTCACACAATCCCTTACAAGTCCAAAATTGGTATTGCAGAAACAAATTATAGTGATTTTACTTTACTTCACCTGATATAAACTTTGTGGCTATCCTGTTTTCATTATTAGTCAGGGATAATAATTCTCATTTTAAATTGGATAATAACATAACAAAAGGTTGAAGTTGATCCTGTTAAAGACAAGGAATTCTTGGAAGTGGAACTAACACTAAGAGCTAGAGTATTGGCTAACATAACAGAGACTGTAAAATCAGTCCCCAGTATCACACAGTGAGGAGAAGTGAGAAAGGGCAATGAGAGGATGGGTCAAGAAGGGGAGAAGAGAGGTCAAGATGCTTGGTTAGAGCACCAGGATGTAAAGAGTGTGTTTCTGAAAAGCCTTTCATGAGGATGCAAGAGATCCCCCAGGGAAAGCACGAGATGCATCACCAGAGCTTGTGTTAGAGATACTGTCTTAGATTGAAGGAATACGAGATTGAAAGAGTTAAACTTCTTAGGAAGGGAAGATGTTGCCATAGTTTTGATAGAAGATACTCTGATTATAGCAGGAGAACAGCAACAAGGGATGCCCAAGTAGACTAGATACACTGTTTGGTGCTAGTGTCAGGTAAAGAGGAGAGCTGGAACTGGAAGACACTCAGCTTGGCTCTAGTTTCAGAAGCTGGGTAGGTGTAGGTGGCTCATGTTGAGGCTCATCATTAGATGAGGAAGAGGAGAATTTCTTCCACTCAAGCATTTGGTGTGTTCAGATACAGTTGATGTAACGACTAATACTGTGGGAAATGGAAAAGAAAATTAGTATTTTTTTTTTTTTTTTGCAAAAGATACTTTAAAAAAAAATTTGTCTGGTCAGTTACTGATAAAAAGAAGGAAGGAAAATTTATAATCCAGTTTCCAGATTAATAGCTGAAAAGACTTGATAATGATACATTTTTAAAGGCCAAACTTGTGAATTGAAAATCTTTTTATATATATGAATGTTTTGCCAGCATGTGTGTCTGTACACCACCAAAATGCCTGGTGCCTGTGGAGGCCAGAAGAGAGCATTGGATCTCCCAGAGAGAGTTAGAAATGGTTGTGAACCACTCAGCATAAATACTGAGAACTAAATTCAGGTCCTTTAGAAGAGCAACGGGCTCTCTTAACCTCTGAGTTACTGCTCTAGCTCCAAATTTTATAATTTTTAACTGAAAGTTTTCATAGCTTTTTGGCTCTATTACTTTATAACCTTAAAAGGTAAAAGCAGCTATCCATAGGAATGGCTACTTCCCCTAAAGCAATCATGGTGCTTATGTTTGACATGATCTATTGGGATGTGTTTCAAACAGTAAAACAGTATAGAGAAAATACTGTCTTATGGGTTCTCTACACTGATCATAAAATTTTATAGTTAATTATACTTGTGTTTTAAGAGTAATTGAAAATAACACTTTTTTTTAAATTTCAGATAGAAAATGCTGCTGAAGAACCTAGAGTCTTATGTATAATACAAGACACTACTAACTCAAAGACAGTGAATGAACGGATCACATTAAATTTACCAGCGTCTACCCCAGTCAGAAAGCTCTTTGAAGATGTGGCCAACAAAGTAGGCTACATAAATGGAACCTTTGATTTGACATGGGGAAATGGAGTCAATACTGCTGATACGGTAAACCTTCAGACTTAAAGCATTTGCTTAAGCTGGTAATAATAATAATGTCATAGCTGTGACTACTGCTATTAGTGGTGATAAAGTGAAAGCTTGGACATTACAATTCCCGTTATTTGGTTATCAAAACCATAGTGGCTAGGTGTGGACAGGGGCTGTTCCCTTGCCTTTGTTCTGGAGTCACCAGTTGTTGTCCTAAAATTTGCATAATATCAGGTCATCACTTTTTTTATTCATAAAAAGATGACCATCATGGATACCAACTAAAGAAAAATTTCCATATTTATTGGAAGTTCACTTTAATAAAATTATGAATAAAATCACTTTTATTTCCTTGTATGTGTATAACTACATTTTAATTCTCAAGCTCAAAGGTATTTCTGACGTGTACAGTCTCAGATGTGGGGGTTTGTTTTATGTCTCAGTTTCTGTTGTAGTAACTGCTTGCTTCCTTTGTGATGTTTCTACTTCATTTTTTGTGTTTTCTCATTTCTATACCGCAGCATCTCCTCAAAGGCTTAGTGATTCTTGTTTAGTCAAGAATCTCCATGGAGGCTGATTAAATGTGCAGTATTCAGTTTCCATTTTCATATTGGATGAATGGGGCATGCCGATGTCAGCCCATCTGACTGGGATTGAGAAATGACCACCATCTGGTTGCATGGCTCTGTTCTCTCTGCCTTGGTGGCTGTAGTATCCAGGGAGAGAATAAATTCTGTTCTTCACTGCTTAGTCCAAGGAGGAAAAGGAAGGGCCAGACTGACCAGAATGCCTTTTCTCATTTGTTTGCCTGAGTTCCCTGGCCTCAGTTCTTGACCTTTGCCTAGTGTGTTCCTCCCGCTTTTATCTCCATAAGTCTCCTGTAGGCACTTTGAACTCTAGGTACTTTGAGCTCTAGGGTTTTTCTAGATTTGTTTTTTTCATAAGTTATAACTGTTTTCTATCTTATATTTTAATTTCTCAGAATTTCTGGTATGTTCATGGTACTTTGTTTTCCTGTGCTGTTACCAGATTAAAAACAAAACAAAACAAAAAAAACACTTTTGACATTCTTGGAGATTGGAAGATTATTCAGTAGATACGTAGTTAGGAATTACAGGAATGAGCTACCGTGCTTGCTTTGGTTTGGATATTCAGTACATTGCTTATCTGGGAATTCTTAGACACGTGTCAAACTTTTTATAGTTTTTAGTTATATAAACTTTTTAAAATTTTTATTAAAACCTATTGCATTGCAGACATTTTAGAAAAAAATGTATGTATATATAAAGCTGTATTGGTTTTTGGTATGCATTATGCTTAACATCAATCCCTTAGCCTTTTCTTTGTTTAGGGTTTTAGATGTTGAGAAATGTGAGCCTCTGGGATGCTCACAGCATATCTACTGTCAATTAATCTTAGCAGTTCAGCTCATGAGAGAGGAGTTCATTCAAAACCTAGCTGAAAAGAAATTTAGCCAAATCATTACTGAAATATTTGCATGTAAATATGTATTTGGTGTTTTATTATCACTTTATATATATACCTTTAACATTATTTTGTACCCTTAGGCACCACTGGATCACACCAGTGACAAGTCTCTTCTTGATGCTAATTTTGAGCCAGGAAAGAAGAACTTTCTGCATTTGACAGATAAAGATGGTGAACAGCCTCAGATGTTGGTAAGCTATTTAGAAAGACATAGTTTTTGTGCACTAGGAAGGCGGTTTTCCAAAGGCAGAAGAGACGTGCAGTTGTGTGATACTGATAGTTGTATGTGATGCATGGGTGCCTCAGGTCTCCACAGCACCATTGTTACATTTAGTTTGTTGCCTCCCTGGGGCTACTGCTTTGTAAAGGATGGGGAGGCTCGGGTTAGAATTCCATGCAGACTTGTAGTTTTTCCTCTGGCTCAGTTTAAAACTCCTTAGTTCTTTTGGGAGACCATTTCCATTCGCACTCTTCAGACACACCCCACCCCCATCTTTTTGGTTTACTAATAAGTCAATCAGGTGCTTCCATCAATTTACTCACCACAATTCACTTATTTGAACAGGCATTCTTGTTGAGCCCACTAACTCCCAATTGAAGGGCATTTTTCCAGAATTTTGACTTTTGAAGAAGTGTGCAAATAGAAGTTAAAACCACTATATATTCAGGATACTATTTCTTTTTAAACTGCAGTTGGGTTTGGAGAGATGGCTCAGAGATTAAGAGCACTGGCTGCTCTTGTAAAGGATCCAGGTTCAGTTCCTACCTAGCACCCACAACTACCATGGAGCCCACAACTGTGATTCCAGTCCCAGAAGATTCAGTACCCTCTTCTGGCCTGTTTAGTTAGGTACTGCCTAAATATAGTGCACAGACATATATGCAGGCAAACATTCATACATATAAAATTAAAAAATAAAATCTCAAAGCAAAACAAAAACCCACTATGGTAAGTGAATCTTGTTTGATGGTTATAAATTCCAGAGGATATAGATGTGAAAAAAATAAAAACCTGGTCTGATTTGCGTAGGTGTTACAGACTGAAAAACTAAAGTCAGAGAACATGGATTTTTTTTTTCAGGGCCTTTCTCTTCACTACAATTTGCTTAGGACGAGTTGTTCTATTTAATGGCCTTCAGTTAGAAATGTGTTGTGAATAGAGCTGTCCCTTTGAGCCAGAGATGGTGATAAGCAGTGTGTTCATGCTGAAACAGCACTCTTGGGCACCCTGAAGCTCATATTTTGTTTTGTGGTATCACAGGGTTTGATTGGTTTGGGGTGACTCTGAAATGGGAACTAGCTGTTATAGCAGAGCTCCAGATTCTCAGTGTTAAGAGTTGCAGCTTCAGTTGCTTACTCACTGTTCTTGCTTCATCGTTACTGCTTATGCTGGTTGGTGCCCTTTAGCCCTTTTCAGTGTATTACACATTAACAGGCGTTTCTCACTAGAGACTAAGCAGCTCTCCATTTCATCCAGTACCTCCTGAACGTCTGTCCCTCAGCTTCTAGGCCTAAGCTACAAAAGTGATATAAAAGTGACTGTGAAGTACTCACTCAGGACTTCATAGTGGTACATCTAAAACATTTGAAGGAGAGCTTTGAAAGAATCTACAAAATTAAGTTCTTTGGAAGGGACCAAGACCTCTGAGTGAGACATCTTTCAGAGCTGCCTGCAGGGAACCCAGGACACACTTTCCTTGGGTGCTTGATAGAAGCAGTCTTAACATGCTTCAACTTTTTCTGTATTGCTAGTCAATAAATACTGGTTATGCTGCCTTTTAGGAGGACTCCAGTAATGTGGACGACAGCGTGCATGACAGGTTTATAGGTCCACTTCCAAGAGAAGGTTCTGTGGCCTCTACCAGTGATTATGCCAGCCAGAGCTACTCCTATTCATCAATTTTGAACAAATCAGAAACTGGTAAGACCTTTGTATCGTTGTGTTCCATAAGTCATAATCTCAGCAAGTTCAGGCTTAATTGAATTTCTTCATTTCATTAGTAGGAACTGAGTTCCAGAGCAAGAGGACTACCCAGCAACAGCAGAGTCAGCACTGCTAGACTGTGTACCGTTTCTTCCCTCATCCACTTGCTATCTTAACTGCATTGTTACTATCTTTATTTATCTGCAAACTAAAAAATAATGGATATTGTGTTCTGAAGAAAAATAATGGATATTGTGTTCTGAAGAAAAGTTATTTTGGTAACTTTCCCTCAAGAATACATTCTGACATTTCTGAAGTCAGCTTCTCTGGAAATGAAATCTTTTCTCTTTTTTAGATTAAGATGGGCTATGAAGGAATATGCTTCCATGAAGCAGACAGAACACACTTATTTTATTGGGCCTACTATATTTTCTAGTTTAATTGTTATATTTGAAATAAATTAGGTTTACACCACCTATGTGGGGGCTCACAATCATCTATTGCTCCATCCAGGAGATCTGATGCCCTCATCTATCTGACCTCCACAGGCACACATGTGGTATGTATACATACATACATACATATGCAGTCAAAACACATGTACAAATAAAAGAAAAAGAAAAAAATCTTTTTCAAAAATCTATTAGTTTTTTGTTCTGAATATGATTAAGCCTAGATTATTTTAAAGTTTTTGTTTATTTAATGTGTATAGGTGTTTGATAATGTGTATCTGTACACCATGTGTGTACATTACCCACTGGGGGCAGAAGAGATTGTCTGGTCCTCTGGGGACTGGAGTTAGAGACAGTTGTGAGCTTCCACATGGGTCCTCTGGAAGAACAGCTAGTGATCTCAACTGCTGAGCCCTCTTTCCAGCCCTAGGTTATGAAAATTGTATTTCATTTTATTAGGCTAGCTTTATATGAAGGTTTCATTTATGTATATGATTGGTTAATTACCTTATGAATATAATCTAGATACATGTCATATCTTCATCTTACAACAAACCTTTTCATAAGGTAATATTTGTCCATGTTGAAAGAAATAGAAACAAGTATAGAGAAGTCTTTTGTACAGCTAGTTAATGCTAAGCATGGGTTTAGAATCTTTTTTCGAGATTTTAAATGTTGCATTAAAACACCTATCTCAAGTAACAGTAAAGCCATAGATGTACATTCCAGACTTTGTTTTAATATGACCTATAGTATTATATTTTGTAATTAGAACTTAGAGTGATTTTCTCATAGCTAATCACTGTGGAATTTATTTGCTTTGGAATTAGCAACAGGGACTATGGTCTTTGGTTTATAACTTATGTCATTGGATTTTGGCTGCATACTACCCAGGATAAAAGAGAATGCAGAATTATTTCAAAGTACAACATATAGTAAAATTGTAAAGTCACAAGGATTTGTTTCTTCAAAAGTCATGTAGAAACGATTGTGTAAAATGTAGATTTCAAGGTTTACTTCCCAAAATGCTAGTGGAACTGCTCTGAGTCAAGACAGAAAATTTTTCATCTTGTTTTAAGTAAGTACTGTGAAGATTGTTCCGAGATTATAAGGATACTTTGAAAGAGTTCCAACTTTAACAAATCAAGATTCTTGAAATAGTTTGATATTTGTTCTGACAGCTAAGACCTTATATGAGACATTTGTAGAATGCTGGGTATTAGGTTCAACTCCCTTGTTGTGAACCATATCTTGTGAATTCATTGAAATTAAGATAATGGTTTTTAGAAGTGTTGTTATTTCTTTGTGCAAATAAAACATGCCATTTGTCACATTATAAAATTAAAAAGCCCTGACAGTACTCCATGTAGTAACCACTTTTAGTTATTGTGCTTATTTTTATCTTTCCTCATGAAATACACTTTTAAGAAAATGGATAATGCTTTTTAAGAAATGCATAATCATGGGGACCTGAGTTTGCTCCCTGTGTTATTGCAAATCAAATATAATTTGATTCACAGGACTGATGATGGGGGGTGCAGTTGGCTAGCTGGGTCTTCCTGTGTTATATATGATATTTAAAGTCAAGTGCTTATACATTTCCATCTCAATTATTGCTGTTTAGACTTAAGGAATAAGATTATTTGCACTTTAATAAAACCTAGTATACTACATGTATTATTCTTAATATCTTGTTAAATACCATATAATATGTATTTGTATCTTGGTAACAAAGTATCCTGACTTTTGTTGAGAAACAAAGTCCCCCTGAGAAACAAAGTTTACCTAAAACATACTACAGAAGAGAACTTTCTTAAGTGGCATTGAAAAAAAAAATAGAATTTCCAATTAAGCAGTCTTGCCCATTACATATTTTTTGTAGTGTTTTAGCCCAAGTGCTGATGTGTCTGTATTTGTATTTTCTCTTTAAAGGTTATGTGGGATTAGTAAACCAGGCAATGACGTGCTATTTGAATAGCCTTTTGCAAACACTTTTTATGACTCCTGAATTTAGGAATGCACTATATAAGTAAGTATTTGAAAAATGTTCTATAAGTAAAAGTAAGAATAAAAGTACGGTTTTTAAATAATAAATTAAATTTACCTTCATAGACTTACTTGTAATATTTGGGGTATTTCTTACTTTATAAGATGACTTCTTATATATGAACAAGAATCTTCTGAAAGACTGACATATAAAAGCAATGGGGAGGAAGAATCAGAAATGACCAGATAGGAAAGGATCAAATTATTGAATGTCCCCATTCATAGTTTTACTGCTTTTATAGGGAAAGGGGTGTCTGATTTTGGGAGAATCCAGAATATATGCATTGATTTTCTTCCCCCTCTAAATTTAAGAATTCAGTGTTATTTTTGAACTCATAAACTATCTAATTAAAATACAACATAACTTGTTTAAATGTGTATGTATACTTCTAAGACTAGATAATTTAAATGCTTTATAGAAGAAGTCCATGTCTAGTAAAACTCAGCCATTTTTATGAGCATTTATAATACAATTCATATACTTTTGCTTAGTATACTAAAAGTATCTGTATCTTAGGGAGTTTCTTGTTTTGTTTTGTTTTGTTTTCCAAACAGATTTTTTCTGTGTAGCCCTGGTTGTCCTGGTACTCACTCTTGTAGACCAGGCTGGCCTTGAACTCACAGAAATCCACCTGTTCAAATGCTGGGATTAAAGGCATGTGCCACATTGCCCAGCAAATTAGACTTTTAAAGTCTAAGTAAACTGATTCTTTTTCCTTTTTCTGTTCCTTTCAAGTGGCACTGTTGAAATTATAAAGTATACATTTGAATTCTCTTTAAAGTTGTAATAGTAGTGGTTGTATTGCTCATGTTCTCACTGTATGTCCACTTGTAAGCTTGTTCTCTGAATTGCTTATAGAAGCAGATTCTTTTAATTCATTATTATTTGTTGCCCAGCAATAGTTAAATATTCTAGGTTCTTGAGAGGATAGAGAGGAAGGAAAAGTAAGATCTTTGTTTTCAAGTAATTTATGATCTATAATAACCACCTGTGTATTTTGAAATAATTTAAGTAACATTTAGAGTCAGCTAAGTGCCACAAGAGCTGAAAGAGGAGAGATATTAGTGAAACATGAAGAAATAAATGGCTTAGTGAAATAGATAGGGCTTAAATAGGTCATGGAGTAGGTGTGTTTGGGCCAGGTTGACAAGAAAGAGGACATTATAAGGAAACGTTTAGATATCATAGAGAATAATAGTTAGTGTTCCCTGAAGTGTTAGGACTCTTGGGAGCACTTTTATATGCTCACCTACTTCTCATAATAGCTGTGAACTATCTGTTGTTATCACCATTTGGTAAAATCAGTTACTAAATATACAGATACTGCTGAGACCATACTGTAGGTACCAGGATCCCGTCGCTGTTGTTCCTGTGCTATAGCTGTTGGCAGTGATTAGGGTGGGTTGCAGAGGCCGGGATGGGCTAGAACCTGCTGGGAAGATTTAAGTACTCCAAGACAGTTGCCTGCTGCCACAAATCTACTTGGCATCCTGTAACAGCCCATTCTGCTGCTCTGGTCCGCGGGTCAGGGCCTAGCAAAAGAGAGAGTGGGGACGGAGATGCGGAGTCTCTCCCGCCCCGAGTCTCTCCCGCCCCGAGTCTCTCCCGCCCCAGTCTCTCCCGCCCCAGTCTCTCCCGCCCCAGTCTCTCCCGCCCCGAGTCTCGCCTTTATTGAAAGGAAATCATGGGTATATATAAGCACAAGCAGGGGAACGCAGCTGAAAACGCTTTACCACGCTGGGGGCAATAAACAACAAAACAAGATATGTAAGAAAAGCAAGATAATTATCAGAGTGTGCTCAGCTGTTGTAGGCTGTTGAAAACAAGTCTCTTGTCAGGGTATATGGCTCGAGATGGCTGCAAAGATGACAGCCGCTTTCTGCTCAGAGTCGGCTCCCAACAGGTCCCCCTTTTAAAATTTGTTTTCAAAAGGGAAGGCTGGGAAAACTTACGGAAACTGTGCCTGTCTTAGGTTGGAACAAAGGACCCCAGCCTCCCTTTCCCATCTCTGGATACTCAACAGCCATTGTTTGAGCTCCTGTCTTAGGATGGTGAGACCTCCCAGTTTGGGGCAAGGGTCTTGAAGTGTTCTCTTACCTGTCATTGACTATCCAGCTTAGTGCGTAAGTAAGGGGTTAATCCACGTCAGTCTTGATGACAGAGGTTTTGGAGTCCCCTACTTCCAGCCTGTAATAACGGACCTGTATGGGTTTCATTTGAATAGCGTCTATCTATTGTCATACAAAAGCCATCAGTTTGTTGAACATCGTGAACCCAAGAGACAAGAGACTGAGCAATGCCTGAATGGTTATTGCAAAAGCAACACTCTTTTTAGGGTAGCACATAACTCCTCTGTTGGAGGAGTAAAAAGTATAAGCCTCTTCTATTCTGTAGCACTATTTCAGCTAAGAAGGATAATGAATTTTACAAATGCATTATAACAGATTCCATTCTTTCTAAATCTAAATCTATAGAAGTACAGAACTAATCATAGCTTTGATCTTAACAAAATAAATAAAGAAAATCCCCATTCCTGTCCCAGTCAATCCTAAACCCCAAAAACAATTATAGTAACTGTGGTAATGGGTTTTCTCCTGAGTCTAAACAATGTACCCCACTAAATTATAAATCAGGGAACCAAAAGTCCAATAGAGCCACCCTGGAGGTGTGGGTGGTGATGTCTTCTTCCACACTGAGAACTTCTCAAGTCCAGTATGCTTATTAATCCGCTCCTGTTTGAAGACAATTGTGAAGCATCTTCGTGTTTCCTGTAAAGAAAAAATACGCTTCTCAGGGGGTTTCTCCTCCCTGGATTTGTTATTGTTGTCTATTTGTTTAATCAGTCTCTCTGGCAGCCAGCGTGCGGCATCTGCCGTTTGGGAATATATGTAGACAGAACCTCTTCCTCAGATAAGCACTGGATCTGGCCCATTCCGGGTTCCAGTTAATGGGTCTTTCCAGAGGACTGTTGCAAAATTCTTTTTGGTATCAGGATGCCAGAATCTATCTGCAGCAGATTTTCCTTCAGAATCCAAAGTTAAAAAATTTAAAATAAAGAGCATGTGATGAAGGATATTTCTGGGGGATCCCTTAGTAGGGTACCATTCCCCATTTTTAATTTTTTCAAATTGACATTTAATGGTTTGATGTGCCCTTTCTACCATACCTTGGCCCTGTGGATTATATGAAATACCCGTTTTATGTAGTATTCCCAATTTTTCACAAAATTGGTGGAAACTGGAGCTTGTATAACCTGGGCCATTGTCAGTCTTGATCTGTTTTGGCACACCCAATATAGCAATTGTAGCAAGCATATGATTGATCACATGTTTGCTTGCTTCTCCAATTTGTAATGTCACATAAATGAAACCACTGTATGTATCTACACATACATGTATATATTTTTGATTTCCAAATTCATTATAATGGGTAACATCCATTTGCCAGAGACTGGTATCAGTCCCTTTGGATTCACACCTAAATGAGGAACTGGTAAAAGTTTAACACATGATTGACATTGTTTGACAATTTGTCTAGCTTGTTCTCTGGTAATTTTAAACATGACCTTTAAAGTTTTAGAATTAGGGTGATGTAACTCTTGAGCCTTTATGGCCTGTTCTAAGTTAGATGGCAGATCTGATAAAGTCACTGCTGCTATATGAGTGGCTAGATCTGCCTTGGTGTTTCCTTCAGCGAGAGGACCTGGTAGCCCAGTGTGGGCTCTCGGGTGTCCTATAAAGAATTTACACTTTCTCCTCAAAATTAATTGTTGACACTGTAAAAACAAATCGGCTGCTTCTGAGGAGTGCTTTATTTGCACAGCAGTTTCTAGCAGAGGAATAGATTGAGCTAAATGTGAACTATCTCTGTAAATATTAATGGTTTGATTTGGAAATGCTTGAAACACAGCAACAACAGCATGTAATTCAACCAGTTGAGCTGACACAGCTGATGTAGCAAAGGAAATTACTTGATCCTTAAAGGCAAAAGCAGCCGTTCCTGATGAGGACCCATCAGTGAAAACTAGCAATGCTTCCTTTATAGGTGCATGTGCAGTACAAGATGGAAAAAAAAATGCATGGCGATTACAAAATTGAACTAATTTGTCTGGCGGATAGTGGTTATCTAGTTGACCACCAAATGAAGCACATGCTATAGGCCAAACTTCAGAACTCTGCATAAGCCAATTAACCTGATGTCTTGTATATGGTTGTACTATGACATCAGGATCTTTTCCAAAATATTTTTGACTGTTATCTCTGCCTAACATAATCATATCTGCTGCAGCTGCATAGTATGGATAAAGAATCGTTTTAGGGGATGAGGGAAGATGAACCCATAATATGGGTGCAGTTTGCCAAAAAACTGCAGTAGGAGTTAGTTTAGTGTTAAAAATAAGAAAATGTAAAGGCTTAGAATAATTAATATGAGTTACAAATTGGGATGAAATAGCATTCTCAACCTTCCATAAGGCTTTTCACCCTCCTCTGTTAGAGCCCTGCCAGACTTAGGGTCAGGATCTCCTTTGAGAATGTCAAACAAAGGTTTCAACTCTCTTGTCGTAAGTTTCAAATATGGTTGTAGCCAATTAATGTCTCACAACAGTTTTTGAAAATGATTAAGTGTCTTAAGGGAATCAGTCCTCAAGGTAGCCTTACTGTTAATAATACGTGGACCATTAATCTGAAATCCTAAGTATATGGATCTTGTAATTGTACCTTTTCTGGTGCTATTTGTTTTTTTGTTTTGTTTTGTTTTGTTTTGTTTTTAACGGTTGTTTTTTACTATTTCTATTTTAAGATTTATTTATTTATTATATGTAATGTAAGTACACTGTAGCTGTCTTCAGACACCCATATGAGGGCATCGATCTCATTGTAGATGGTTGTGAGCCACCATGTGGTTGCTGGGATTTGAACTCATGACCTCTAGAAGAGCAGTCAGTGCTCTTAACCTCTGAGCCATCTCACCAGCCCTCTGGTGCTATTTGTAACCATGCAGTCTGTAAAGCTGTTTTAAGATCAAAGCACTGGAGTACCTGTTTTCCATCTTTTCCCGCTATTAAAATATCATCCATGAAGTGAATCATGTAGATTTGCTTCCACATGGTTCTAACACTCTCTATGGCGGAAGCCACAAACTTTTGGCACAAGGTAGGACTGTTAGCCATACCATGAGGCAAGACCTTCCATTGATATCTTTTCATAGGTTCTCTAAAGTTTATAGTGGGAACACTAAAAGCAAAGCGCTTTCTATCGTTAGGATGCAAAGGGATAATAAAGAAACAGTCTTTTAAATCTATAACTATTTTATAATAGCCTAAAGGTATGGCCACTGGTGTGGGCAGCCCAGGTTGTAAGGCTCCCCATCAGAATCATGGTCGCGTTAACAGCCCTCAAGTCTTGCAACAATCTCCACTTTCCTGACTTTTCCCTAATGACAAATATTGGGGTATTCCAGGGAGAGTTACTCTCTTCTAAATGTCCTGCCTGTAATTGCTCCTGCACTAGCAATTGAGCAGCTTGTAATTTTTCGATGGTTAGGGACCACTGATCCACCCAGATGGGCGAGTCCTCCTTCCAGGTGATGGAATCGGCACAACGCCCTAGGGGTGCAGCTGAATCAATAGCCTCCATCCAAAATACCCCAAGCCTCTTTTTCCAGAGTTACCATGGACCTCAATAGGATGAGTAATCCCATCTTCACTTTTTCCTAATCCTTTCCCTGGAGAAAATCCAGAGTTTATCATTTGAGCCGTGATTACTTCATTAGGGCTGCACATAATCAATCCCAACTGGGATAACAGATCTCTGCCCCAGAGATTAATGGGAAGGCCCGGGATGACATAGGGTTGTATATTCCCTGTATTCCCTTCTTTATCTTTCCATTGTCAGCACCTTAGAGCTTTGCTGTGTGGATTTTGACTTTGGCCAATACCCCTTAAATTGGTTAAAGTTGGGGTCAGAGGCCAAGTGGCAGGCCAATCGCTTTGTTTGATAATCGTCACATCAGCTCCTGTATCAACCAAACCTTGGAATGCCTTCCCATCGAGCAATATTGTCATCACAGGTTTTTGTTTAACTATAGGCTGTACCCAGTATGCATCAGAGGAATCAAAGCCTTGATCCCCTCTCTTAGGACTCTTATATTTGTGATTAGTAGGGATCAATGGAAGTAACAATAGTTGAGCTATCCTCCTTCCTGTAGGAATAGTGACTATATTCTGTATTGCCTTGGCCATTACCTTAATCTCACCTTGATAATCATTGTCTATAACTCCAGGAAAAATTTGTAGTCCCTGCATAGTAGCACTGCTTCTTCCCACTATCAGGCCAAACACATTTGGATAGAGTGGTCCAAACACTTCAGTGGGTAAGGCCTGAGGTCTCATTTCTGGGGTTGATACTGTGTGGGTGGCAGAACTGAGGTCCAGTCCTGCGCTTCCTAGGGTTGCTCGACTTAAGTTCTGAAAGGGGTTGTTGTTTGCTGGTATGATACTGACTGCCCCATAAGCCTGTTTTGGCTTGTGTTAGCTTGGGGCCTGGGGCTGGCCCCTGTTCCCGTTTCCCTGATTATGGCAAAGGGTGTTTCCTTGTGCATCTGTCTTGGACCTACACTCACTAGCCCAATGCCTTCCACGTTTGCAACGTGGGCATAGCCCAGGCTGTTTCCTGGGCTGTCTCTGGGTTAACTCATTTTCTGCCTTGGAATCTTTTGCAAAGTGTCCAGGCTTGCCACATTTAAAACAGGCCTTTTTGTCTCTGCTTGCCAAAAAAATCTCTTACCGATTGCCCTTGCATGGCGGCTGCCATACCTAAGCCTTGTTGGTAGGAGGGCCCTATGTCAGAACAGAGTCTGATATATCCAGTACGGTCTGCCTCTTTCCTATAGGGTCTAATGGCCGCTTGGCAGGCAGGATTGGCATTTTCATAAGCAAGTTGTTTCACATAATCTACACCTGCCTCTGCATTACCAAAAATCCTTCCTGCTGTTGTCATTAATCGATGAACAAAATCAGAAAGTCTTTCGTCAGGCTCTTGTCTAACTGAGGTCAAAGATGCACCAGGGTCTCCCTTTACCGGGAGTTTGCGCCAAGCCTTCATGGTTGCATTTTGAATTTGAGCGAATAAGCCTGGGTCATATTGCATCTGGTTATCACTAGAAGCAAATTGCCCTTCTCCTACTAAGACTTCAAAGAACCAACCATTACCTGCCTGAATGTTTCTCCTAGCTGTCTCTTTACAATTCTCGTGATACTCTGATTTGCAAATAAGATAGTCACCACCACTAAGAACTGCTCTCACTAGAGTATTCCAATCACCAGGAGTCAGCCACTCCTCTGCAACAGAGTCTAAGAGTGCAAGAGTAAAGGGAGCAGTGGCACCGTATTGTGCCATTGAATTTTTTAATTCTTTAATAATTTGAAAATTAAACCCTGTGTGATGTCTCCACGCAACCCCTTGAGCATCTCTAGTCTCTGATATAGGGAAAACCTCAGCCTCTCCCTCCTCTGGCTGATCTGTAAAACCAGAGGACAGGGGCTGCCTTTGGACTCTGGGTTGAGGAACTCGAGGACCTGAGGAAATTTCTTTGTCTTCTCGAGACCTCTTCCCTGTCTTTAATTTTTGTAGCTGATTAATTAAGTCTTGATACTCTTCCTCTAATTCTATTTGTTGTTTAAGAAGAGAAATTTGTTGTTTAAGAAAAGAAATTTTGTCCTGCAACTCCTTTCTGTGATCTTCAACCGCCATCTCCATAGCAGGAGCATCTGGAGGTGGAGGAGCACAGGGAGGGGGCCTTCGGGAAGAGGGCCATTCAGGGTCGTAATTTTTGGCTGCCTCTTCCCCTAGGTCAGCACAATCTGGCTCTGACAAATCGATTACTTCAATCTTTGGTCATATTTTGGATTCTATGCTTTTCTTTTTCTTTTGAACATGAAAAACAACATTTAAACAGCAAAACAGAAGCAGACAACATACGTAAGCAGCAAACAACAAAACAAAAACAGAAAGTTGAATTCAGGCTGACATATTTCTTGCCCCATTATCATTACTATGACCTACTGGTCTCCACATGGCAGGTTCCCACAGCAATCACCTCTGTTTCACTTCTGAGTTTTCAGTCAACCCTTCTTCTGGTAACGTCCCTCACTGGGTCTCTCATTCTTGCTGCCTCGCGTTGAGCGCCACTTTGTAACGGCCCGTTCTGCTGCTCTGGTCCATTGGTCAGGGCCTAGCAAGAGAGAGAGTGGGGACGGAGACTCGAAGAATCGAGACAAGACAGGGAGTCTGGTCTATTCTATTCTCGTCTCTTCTCGAGTCTCGCCTCAAGTCTCGCCTTTTTTGAAAGGAAATCATGGGTATATATAAGCACAAGCAGGGGAACGCAGCTGAAGACATTTTACCACATGCACCCTGCAGCTAGGGGCAATAAACAACAAAACAAGATATGTAAGAAAAGCAAGATAATTATCAGAGTGTGCTCAGCTGTTGTAGGCTGTTGAAAACAAGTCTCTTGTCAGAGTATATGGCTCGAGATGGCTGCAAAAATGACAGCCGCTTTCTGCTCAGAGTCGGCTCCCAACAGCATCCTAGGTGCTTGTTTAACTGTGTGTTCTGAAACTCTGAAGGTAGGCTGCAAATTTGCAGCTCTGTAGAATGGGCTATTGGGTAGCAAGCATTCCTTGGACACTGACTGCATTACCATGAGTTATATCAGACACAGAGTTCAGTGTTATAATAAGACTTGAGTTCCCCCTTCAGAGCTTCCATGGAGAGCCTGTATAAATAAGTTCATTTTACAAGCCCTGTATGCCAAGCGAGGTAATAAAGCAAAGTAGAAAGAGTAACTTTTAGAGGAAATGTTGAGCGGGGTCACAGTTTTAGACAGTGAGGAAGGGAACCAGCCATGAGAACAGCCTTCATGTGAATCCAAGAACTGAGTACGGAAGCCTTTGGGGGCCAGTGAAGGCCACTGTGAGTAGGGATGAGGGTTAAAACACAGATTCAATGAGGAGGACTTTTGACATTGAGGTTATAGATGGAAGTTTACAGCAGGTGACAGCAGAGCCAAGCCTGAGAGCACTGATACTGAGTGTAGATGGACCTAGGGCCCGCACTGGACTGCACGGGAGCAGCACCACAATGCCAGATGAAGTTGTACTTTCATCCTTTGTGTATGGCCCACATAGACTCTTCGTTGTTGACTTGAAGGCTTGTGATGCATTCTATGAATTATTAAGAAAGCTTATGTAGTGCAGGTTCAAAGAGTGATTTGAAAGAAATCCTTTGGAGGGCCTGTGATTAATCCAACCTGGGATGCGTGAGGTCAGAATGGCAATTGTGGGTAGTTCTGGTGTTTCTGAGTGAAAACTTGAGATGACACTCTGGCAACCTTTTTAGTAGTAAAAGAATGGGGAGAATTGAATGTGCCAACAAAGTATCTGGCTATATAACCTGTGAAATCTCAAGTCCCAACAAAATTTATAACCTTTTAAGGTTGTAATGAAAATTTGAGATCCTGTAATGTCAATCCTAAAAACCTTCCATAAGGATAACTAATAGGAGAGGCTAGTGACTGAATGAGTATACAGGAAAGTTAAAGCACATGTGATCTCAGAAATAGGATAGAGAAGAAAAGTGAATTAGAGGTTAAAGGGTTTGCCCATGGGTAAAGGGGGCAAAGCCACACAGGTACAACCTCTAGAAAAGAAAAACAATAATAGAAAAACAATTGAACACTTAGCAGAGGTATGGAATCAAATCAAAACTATTTGTAAACTGGAAAGTAGGAAAATTAATAGTCAATCCTCTTTTGAAACTAAAAAGGAAAATAGAGAGTAGTGGAGTGATCTTAGCATCACCAGTTTTAGACAGGACACCATTAATAGTATCCTTAATGTTTGGAAGGGTTACATTTTGCTTTATTAAATATAGAATCACCTTAAGAACTCCAGGGTATAGTAACCAACTGGGGTCTTTTCTCTGCCATATGATCCTAAGTTTTTATCTGGGAGTCCCTGTAGCTAGACCTAGATGATCACTTAGAAATTTGTGAGAATAAAATTCTACTGGGATTATTTTATTTACTTAATAGCTTTTTAAATTTTATCTGCATTGGCCTTTGGCCTGCATGTATGTCTGTATGAGGAAGTCAGATTCACTGGAACATAAGTTACAGACAGTTGTGAGCTGCCATGTGAATGCTGGAAATTGAACCCTGGTGCTCTAGAGTAACAGCCAGTGCTCTTAACCACTGATCCATCTCTACAACCCCATTAATAGCTTTTTAAAATGTTCTATAGTTGAATATTTGAAACATTTAAAAATGAGGAAATAGTACCACGAGTCCATGTGTATTCATTACCCAGCTTTGAATGGCCCCAATAGGTAATCTCATCTTTCTATATCAGTGGTTCCTAACGTGTAGGTCACAACCCCTTGGGGGTGGGGTGTTGAATAACCCTTTCACAGAGGTCACACATGAGATATCCTACATATCAGGTAGTTACATTACGATTCATGATAATGAAATTAAAGTTATGATGTAGCAATGAAAATAATTTTGGGATTGGGGGTCACCACAACATGAGGAGCTGTCTTAAAGGGATGCAACATTAGGAAGGTTGAGAACCACTGCTCTGTATGTAAACTTCCATCCCGATGACTTGGCAGGCATAGCTTCATTTCATCTGTGATAGAACAGCTCAGTGTTTGAGCTCTGGTGATAGCCACATAACTTTTGAGCCATTTGTGTAAGTCAGATCCAAATAAGACTCATACATTATAATTGATCAATATGATTCTTAATTGATTTAATCTGTTTTTAACTTCTTCTGTTCTCCTTTGTAATTCTCTGAAAACGTATGTATTGAAAGTTGGTGTTACTTGTCGTATGTTTTTATCCAGTTTGGGTTTTAATGTTTTGTCAGTGGATAGTCTACATTTTTTGTGTGTGTGTGAATTACTTATTAGGACAAAGTTTTCATCAGATTCAGATCTGATCCTTACATTTAAGTGAGCTTTGTGTTTTATTCTCAAGACAGGAGCTGCCTTGTGCCTTTTGTTTAGTTTTCAATTTGTAAATTAGAGAAAGACTGATTAGTCTTAGTTTTAGTTAATATCCAAATTCTGTGTATTGCCTAGAATTAAGATCTTATGTGATAATTTTGTTGTTAATTATGTTTTAAAGAATGAAATAATTTGATATAATTAACATGATCTCCTCCTCCTAGGTGGGAATTTGAAGAATCTGAAGAAGATCCTGTGACAAGCATCCCATACCAGCTTCAACGGCTTTTTGTTTTGTTACAAACCAGCAAAAAGAGAGCAATTGAGACCACAGATGTTACAAGGAGCTTTGGATGGGATAGCAGTGAGGGTAAATAATTGTTTTAATGATAACAACTTCTAGTGTTCAGAGACTTCTGGACTATAGTGTCATGCCTGTGTAACACATCAATAACTTAATTATCTTTACATGAAACTTATCTTTGCTTTTTGTTTGGAGTTAAAGTAATTTATTTTTAATTACTTAATATCTGAGAGATAATTTTAACTAATTAAGATTCTCCTATAATTAAATTTGGTATGTTCTATTTTTTAATTAGTTTAAAATTTTTCATAGTTTTTTTTCCCCAAACATATTTTTTGGCATGATAAAGATACTGGGAAAAAAAAAAACTTCACTAAAAAGGAGCAATTTTTTTTTAACTTTGTAACTTTAAAAAATACTATTTCTTTTTATTGCTTTTTGAGATTATAGTGTAATTACATCATTTCTCTGTCTTCTTTCCTCCCTTTAAACCCTCTTATAGTCCTCTCCTTGCTCTCTTTAAAATTCATGGCCTCTTTTCTTAGCTGTGTAGTGGTGGCACATATCTTTGGTCCCAGTACTAGGAAGGCAGAGGGAGGTGGATCTCTATAATTTTGAGACCAGCCTGGTCTACAGAGTGAGTTGCAGAAGAGCCAGGGCCACACAGACCCTGTCTTGAAAAACAAAACAAAAAATTTATGGCCTCTTTTCTCATTAAATGTTATTATAAACATGTCACAGATACGTCCATTAGGTCTGGACTCCATAGCTCTACATTGGTTGTGGTTTTGTCTGATGCAGAGAGAAATGTCCTTAATGTGGGGTGTCTAACACATTTCTTTACAATACAAATTTAAAAGCATTGCAGTGCCACAAAGATTAAACAACACTGGTTTGATTATTTTCCTGTGATTGTCCTTTCATGACTTCAATATGTCTTCCTATGTTCTTAAAACATCTTAAAATAGACTTGTCCGTGTTTGTATTTATGTTGAAACAGTAACACATTGTATACTGTCTGATACTATTTTTAATTAAATTTTATATTAAATAGCTTGGCAACAGCATGATGTACAAGAACTGTGCCGTGTTATGTTTGATGCTTTGGAACAGAAATGGAAGCAAACAGAACAGGTAAATTCTCTCTCTCAAGGTGAAGGGACTAAGTGTTAAGAAGGCATTTAGTATCTTAAAATTACTTTTATTTTGTTGGAATGTTTTAAGACTTAGGCACTGATCTGCTATAGTTGGAAGTTAAATTACTAGACTCTTGTGTGCTGTTGACTGAGTCTGAAGCATCTTCATCAAACCACTCCAAACCTTGGTTTCCTCATTGTCTTAGTTATGGTTTCTGCTGCTGAGATGAAACACCATGACCAAAAGCATCTTGGGGACGAAAGGGTTTATTTGACTTACACTTCCATATCATAGTCTATCATTGAAGGAAGTCAGGACAGGAACTCAAACAGGGCAGGAACCTGGAGGCAGGAGCTAATACAGAGGCCATGGAAGAGTGCTGCTTACTAGCTTGCTCTCCCCATGCTTCCTCAGCCTGCTCTCTTACAGAACCCAGAACCACCAGCCCAGGAATGGTGCCACCTACAATGGGCTGGGCTCTCCCCCATCCATCACTAATTAAGAAAATACTCTACAAGCCTGCCTATAGCTAGAGCTTATGGTGGCATTTTCTCAATTGAGGTTCCTTTCTCTTTGATGACTGTAGCTTGTGTTGAGTTAATATAAAACTAGTTAGCACATTCATCATCAAAATAATGGAATTTGGGCTATATGAGCAAGAAAATCTTTTTCACTTTTATATTGTTGGGAGGGTGGCTTTTGAGTAGTTTTTCCTTTTTTTAAATAAATGATAATTTGTACCATATTATACAGTATATTCATCAAGCTTTATATTCATTTTGACCAGTCAGGTATAGTCATATGCTTTGACATTTAAGGTCCTTATTTATCTGACCTAACTCACAGAGTGGCTTGGCTGTATGGGATTCCATGTGAATGGGAGTATAGACTGAGTATAATAGGGCAGCCCAGAGATGAAAGAGGAAGAGGTCCTAAGGTGGCAGGCACGAGGACCTGACCTTTGATTGGAATATATTCCGATGGCTTGGAAGAGAATCTTTTAAACAATAGGTGGGACCCATTTGTACATTCTGAAAACAGGCCTATACCTGAACTTTTAAAAGATGAATAGAAAATATATAAGAGAATTTATAAATAGGAATAAGTATTGTTTTGTAACTGTTGGTTTGTAAAACAAAAATTTGTGGAGAAATACCAGATTTTTTTTTTTTTTTTGGATACTAGTTTGAGCCAAAATCCTAGATGCAGAAGACCTGACTGAGGCAGGAAAATGAAGAAGGGTCCATCAAGTCAGTTGTATTAGAGTAGGCAGCTTTGGTGGATCCATTCTGAAGGTGTGTAGATCCGTCCTGGACATTTCAAAAGATGTAAATTTATGAGGAAGGAAACTGTTAGTATGTGTTCTCTCTGATCTGTTTTTCACTTGAAAAATGATAAAAAGCCATTTAAACAACCTGGTGGTTTCTCTGTGTAGCCCTATGGGATTGAGTAATTTTACATAAATGGTATTAGGGGCTGTTTCTTCTTCATAGGTCTGAAGTTACCCTTCCTCCTTGTTCACATTCCTCTCTGTGAGTCAGCACTTCATTAAGATCAGCTGAGGCATCCCTACTGACTTCCTAAAATTTGATAACAAGAATTTGAAGCAAGATATTCATATGAAAGGTCATTACTTAGGGAGTTACCTGCCTACTTTGAGTCAGAAGAGCCCCGGTTTGCTGTGGGAAGTAGGTGAGAGATGCATTCATTTAGATGAGGATATTTTGAGGGAGATTAATTCTAAGGTATTGTTTGAATTTTTGTATCTTACGTTCTTTAAATTGTTTTATGCTTATTATTAAAATTTAGATTTTTGTTTGCCCAAGTTAGCAGTGAAATTTTATAAATCAGAATTAACTGTGAGACTAGTGGTATTTGTGTAAGGCATTCAGAACACAGACAGCTCCTTAGCTCTGTAACAACTTGCCTGATAAGTGTGGATTAGGATCCAGTCTAAAGAAAAAGAACAGAGTGATTGATAATTGATCTCATCACAATCTAGTTTACTACTTGAGAATTTTATTGATTTGAGAGTATTGAAATAGTTAATTTTATACATTTTGTCTTAAATTAGTGATAATCTAATTTTATCAATTTCTTTTTCAGGTGATTTTTTTTTCAATTGTCAATTTTGTTCCCTAAAATTTTAGATATTTATTATATGGCTTTCTAAAACTTAAAAAATCAATATCATTTTGTATCTCTTCTAATACCAAAGATTATATATTGATACAACTTAAAATTGCTTGTAACAAGGAACATTTTAAAAAATGTGGATGTTGTTTTTAGGCTGATCTTATAAATGAGCTGTACCAAGGCAAACTGAAAGACTATGTGAGGTGTCTAGAATGCGGTTACGAGGGCTGGAGAATCGACACGTATCTTGATATTCCACTGGTCATCCGACCTTATGGGTCTAGCCAAGCGTTCGCTAGTGTGGTATGTACCTTCCAGATGACTGGATATTTACAGATAACACACACACCTATCTACACTTACAAATTAAATATACGTATATGCATACAACATTGATGATTGTGTATTTTGTTTGCTAAGCCACAGAATTAAGGATATGTTAGTCAGGTAAACCTGGAGTTTTTCAGACAATTATATGGAGTGATATTTAAAATTTTAGTATTTTTCCTTTAATCTAAAATGTGTGACATAGTAATTAATTTCATGTTTAAATAAACAATAACATTTAAGGTTAAAACATGAATGAAGTAAACAGTTATCCAAATTTAACACCTGTAATCATCTTTTTAACATTTTTAATCACCTCTTAAGACTTTTAGCATGATTGCAGACTTAGCAATCAATGCTAAGATCTCTTACAATTAAAAAAGGTCTTTTCTCATTCGTTATGGAATTATCTTTTAATTGTTTCAGCTGATACTACATGTCTCATCTTCATTGTATTCATAGTAGCCAGTGTTCAGGCACTTTGCTGTGCCGTAGCTTGTAGGCACTCATTTTCACAAGACTCACTGGATCCTCTTGGAACACAGGGAATTGTGCACCTGTAAATTTTTTTTTTTTTGAAAGCTAGAAGACATATTGTAAATGTTCCAGAAATTTCTGCAACAGAGAAATTTGTTACAGTTATTTTATTTGTACTTCTTTCTCTGTGGCACACACACTTGCTAATATTTCAAGGTACATGGAGATTCTGAGGAACACAGATTGAAAGATCTCTAATAACTTAGGGTCTAGGACAAATGTAGTAGGTTTTCCTTCCTTGCCAAGTCTTCTAAATTATATTTGAACCAAAGTTATAATGATATCTAATATGATTTTTTAGTACAGGTAGAAAAAATATTTCAGCCAGTTGTCTGTAAATGGGATAGGGCATAAAAACATAGGGGCAGTTGGATCCTTAGAGGTGATAGAAGGATAGTGTTGATACACCTGACAACTAGGGCAATGATCAAGAAGGAACAGGGAGTCAAGTGTACTATGGGTACAGTAGTAGAATTTATTTTAAATGTTTAAAGTAACCCTTGGAAGGCACAAAAAAGTAAACAGGAACAATAACCAAAAACACATATAAAAATCTGAAAATAATATGGCCACCTTAGTTACATGTGGGTAAATATATCAACTTAGAAATAGTAGATTTTTAAAAACACAATCCAATAATATTTTGTCCAGAAGGAATTACATGCATGCACATTTGAGATGGTGGGAAGTAGTGTGTCATACAAATATTCATCAGAAGAAATCCGGAATGGCTGTGTATTGGGCAGATAAGGACTGGTTTAGAACATTTCCATACCATCAAGACAACAATGCTAAACATATATGCACTAAATAACAGCTGCAAAGTGCGTGAAGAAAAAGCTTCTTTAGAAAACACTTAAGAACTAATTTTTTTTCTAGTCATAGTTGGAGATTTCAGTACCCTATTCCTTCGCCAATTGATAGGTAAAACAACTATATAGAGAATGGCAAAGAAGTTATAGAAGAATCCAACAGCGCCATCATTTGATAGAAATCTAATTGACATCAAATGTTCCATCCAACTGCAAAGTACACATTTAAATACCCATAAAATACAGTCCAGATAGGCCAAAGCTTGGGCTGTAAAAGTACTCTTAAATTTTTTAATCACATTATGTGATTTCCAACCACGGTGAAGTTGGCATAGATACCACTAGCAGAAAAAATAGGAAAATAACCAAATACTTGGAATCCCATGTGAAAGAGATGAAGAAACTGAAGGCTAAAAGAACATTTACATATCATGTACCAGACAAAGGAATATCTAAAATGTATAAAAAATTTTAAAGCACAGAGTTTTGTTGTTGTAATTTTATAATCCACTTAGAAAATTAGCAAAAGGCCAGGCAGTGGTGATGTGCACCTTTAATTCCAGCACTTGGGAGGCAGAGGCAGAGATCCCTCTGGGAGTTCAGGGACAGCTGGGTCTACAGAATGAGTTCCAGAACAGCCAGGGCTACACGGTAAAACCCTGCCTCAAAACAAAAAAGAGAGAGAGAGAGAGGGAGGGAGGGAGGGAGGGAAAGACAGACAGACAGAAGACAGACAGACAGACAGACATAAAGAAAGGGAGAAAGAAAAAAAATTAACAAAAGACTTCAGCCGCACCAGCATTTTGTTAGATGGGACATTCAGAAATAAACAATGAGCATGGTTATTGGTCAAGTAGAAAATCTCAATAGGAATTTTAAGAACTGTTGTAATTGAATGAAAAATGAAATTACAACATCAAATTTTAAGACACAGGTGACACAGTTTTGAAAAGAAAACTTAAAACACTGAATAGTTCATTTAAGAAGTAAATTTCAAGTCAATAATCTTAAAGATTCACCTAACTTGGAAAAAGGAAAGCGGAAGATACCCAGTAAATGCAATTATATGAAAGAGCAGAAAACAGTGAAAAAAATTGAGGTGTAGAAGTAATCAGTAAAGCAGTTTTTTCTTTAATAACAGTAGGTTTTAAAATACTTATAGCAAAACAGAAAAAGAGATGAAAAAAATTCCAAGCATTGGGGATGAAAAAAAATATCATTCACCAGTTATATAATACAAACTGCAACTCACCAAGTGCAAATTAGGTTCTTTCAATAACCCTATGCCCAGTGAGCTATTAACTCCACAACTGAAATGTTTTGGAAAAGGAAATTTTCAAGTAGGAATTGTTTCACAGGGCACTTGTACTAAACATTTTAAGAACAAAATATGAATTCAAAATAGTCTTTTCTTAAAAAGGAAAGAAGAATTCTTCCCTGTTTCTTTTATAGATCCTTGATAGAGGCTATATTAGCCTGTAGAGTCTAGATTATCTTAAGCAATGATGTTTGCTCTCAACAATTTGTTCAGTGCCTAACTCAGTTAAGCAGGAGGAGCAAGAACAAAGCTGACCTGCTCCTGGTTTTTAATATACACAATCATATAGAAAATCCTGAGGCAGATTTAAAACAAGCAGATAACAAGCTAATAAGATTTTAGGTCATAAGAAAAACATTCAAAAGTCATTGTATTTTAGGGTACGAGTAATGAATAGGTGAAAATGAAATTTAAAATATAGGACTGCTTTCAGTCCTGAAAAAAGTGCAAGTGCAAATGAAAAACAGCAACAACAATAACAAAATTCCACATATATTAGACTTCTGTACTGAAAACCAGAAAACTGGGAAAGGCGTTTAAGTGGAGAAACACATTGGGAGGAAATTCAGCATAGTAAAGACACCAGTTCTTCTGAAGTTACATGGTTGTAATCAGTTCTTATTGAAGGCCACCAAGACTTATATAACACATATTTAAGTGCACTGGAATAGCCAGAATACTTTTTAAAAAAAGAACAAGTGGAAGGAACAGATCTACCTAAATTAGACTGAATGCTACTTAGCAATAAAAAGCCTTTCATATTCCTGTAGTCATCAGGATGCTTTGGTATTAGCAAAGGTATGATTGAACAGAAAACCCAGAAATAGATTCATACAAATATGCCCAACGAGTTTTTGATGGACATAGAAATAATCCAGGAAAGGTAGAATGGAATGTTCAATTAATGGTGCTGACTGGCTGTCATTAACATGTGTCTCATGCCAGTGAACCTTGACTCTTAGCTCATACCTTCCTCAAGTAGTAATGGACATAAGACTTAAATATAAAATGAAAAGCTTTAGTAAAAACAAAATCATATAAATCCAGACATCAGAAGAACTGTAATGTTTAATGTCAAAAATATGACTCACAAAATTAAAAGTATTTACTCCTGAAATAGAATATTTGCACATCATATATCTGACCAAGGAATATTTAAAATATATGATTTCAAGCCATCAGTTTTGTTTTATTTTTTAATCTCACAGTCCATTTAGAAACTTGGCAAAAGACATTACTAGCATTTCATCAGAGTGGGCATTCCTATGCCAGAATCAGAAAAGATATTCTCAGTCAACTAGCTATTAAGGAAATGTAGATTTTACAGTGAAGATCTTATTTCCTTCCACTAGTACAGTTAACAGTACAAATCATTACAGTGGCTGAGCTAGTAAAGTGTTAGCTATGCAAGCGTGAGAACATGATTTTTGATCCCAGAGCTCACATTGAACATAGAGATACATGCCAGTACTTAAAGTGCTGGGGAGATGGAGAAAGGAGGCTACCGTATGTTTATTAGCAAGATACCTAAGGTTTGCTAGCTGGCCAGTCTAGTCAAAGCGGGTGGGCCCATGGTCAGTAAGAGACTCTGTTTCTTTTTTTGTTTGTTTGTTTTTTGTTTTTGTTTTTTCAAGACAGGGTTTCTCTGTATAGCCCTGGCTGTCCTGGAACTCACTCTGTAGACCAGGCTGGCCTCGAACTCAGAAATCCGCCTGCCTCTGCCTCCCAAGTGCTGGGATTAAAGGCGTACGCCACCACCGCCTGGCAAGACTCTGTTTCTAAAAATAAGGTGAAGAATGATTGAGGAAGACTTGTAACATTGACTCTTCTGTATAGAGATAGATGCCTATACACGTACACGAACACATACATTCACACACACAAAATAGTTAATGGAATTTAAAACTGCTCACAATGCAGAGAAACTGGGTTATATTGGTTGTATAAATGTAAATATTACACATTATCTTTATGAAACTGAATATGGAATTGACACAATTCCCAGTAATTGTATTCTGGGCCATTTATCCAAAAGAAGTAAATTCATATTCCTATAAAAACTTACACATTAATATTGGTTGCATTTTTATTTTTAATATTCAAAAGTAGGTAAGATGAAATTTGCCTTAACAAGTAAATGATTGAACAAATTCTTATATTATAATCTGTAGATACCAATGAGGAGCAGTAATTTGAATGAAAGCAGGAGGAAATGAAGCTGGATGGAATAAGCCAGTCACAAAAGTTGGCATACTGTCTGATTTCATTTGCATAAACTTGGTCATGTAAATGTTTTTTATGACTACATTTTAGAACTGCACCATTGTTGATCATTACTAGAGTTATTGAATTTGTTCAATTCCTGCCTTTATATACAAACTATTTAATGCCTTTGCTGTCCTGTTGGATAAAGGACCCAACACAGATAATAAATACACAGAACTAACTTAATACACAGACTGTGGCAAACAGTGATTTGAGAATGTTTGAATGAGGAAGGAGCATCATGTTAGTGTCCCCATCACCATTTTGATGTTGTGTAGTTTGCAAAATGTCATTCTTAGGAAATAGGGCAATGTATACAGAGTATCTTTGAGTAATATCAATTCTTGCAAGTAAGTGCAAATTTATAATCACCTTAGAAATGAAAATGAAAAAAGGAGTGACTTAGATAAAAAATGAGTGGCTTAGATAAAGATGTTTTGAGTTCTTTCCCTAACTCAGCAAAGAGTCTCACGGAGATGCCTGAATATAACCATCTGTAAGAAGACATATTGCTCTGTTACTGTGTGTCACTAACAAAAATCGCTCATAGCATCAGAGATGTAGGAGATAGTGCTCAGTATGGTGTTCCAGTTCTTATTATTTGTAAAGCCTAGAAACACTGGTTTCCCTATTTTAAACAAAGCAAATGTTAAGTAGTGAAGAAAAGTGGATCTGTGGAGAATGCAAATAGGCCAGCAGTGAGAAGATGGGGGCCATATTATGTTTCTTCTGGTTGCACTTGTGCCTAGATTATGTGCTATAAAATTGTAATGATCCTGGCTTTGTATTTGCTAAGCTAAGAATGTAAGAATTCTCCTTGTTCTACTTTGACTTCTGAAAAATACAGTCTACAACTCTATGAACAGTTAAATTGTTCATAGTATGTAAGGGAGGGAATGGCCTATGTAAAGCAAAGCTCGTCACCCTAGAATGATAGTCAGTTTGGAGCTAATTTAGAAGCATAATTTGTTAATAGCTTAACATATAAAACTGTAGCTTAACAAGATCTGTTCTTTGTGCTAACAACAGCATGGTGTTGGTAACATTTTTGTTCCCTTTCATAGCTCAGGACCTGCCTACTTTCTAAAGACGTTTCCTTTCTATTCACTCAGTCCAACACCACAGTGTAAAAAGTCAATAAGAAATTAGGTAGAAATGGGATGGTGGTGGCACACGCCTTTAATCCCAGCCAGCACTTGGGAGGCAGAGGCAGGCAGATCTCTATGAGTTCCAGGACAGCTTGGTCTACAGAGTGAGTTCCAGGACAGCCAAGAGTACTTAGTAAAATCCTGCCTTGAAAAACTTAAAAAAAAGAAAAGAAAAGAAAAGAAAAGAAAAGAAAAGACAGACAGGAAGGAAGGAAGGGAGGGAGGGAGGGAGGGAGGGAGGGCAGGAATATAAGATATTGACAAAAGCAATTTTTATAAAGAATGAAATAACATAATTTTATTATAGCTTTTAATGATAATCATAATATTTTGCTGCTCATTTTGTTCTAATTTTATTCATAGCAATTTTGGTGATTTCAGTTACAGTTTTAAACAGTGTTTGAAGTAATTGTAAAACAGTTACTTTTTTTTTCTAACTAGGAAGAAGCATTGCATGCATTTATTCAACCAGAGATCTTGGATGGCCCAAATCAATATTTTTGTGAACGTTGTAAGAAGAAGTGTGATGCTCGTAAGGTAAGAGACTTGTAAATTTTATTATGTCTGAGATGATATTCAGTATTCTGTCTGTTTGGCCCCCTAACCACACTTGCTTCTTTTTAGGGCCTTCGGTTTTTGCATTTCCCCTATCTGCTGACCTTACAATTGAAAAGGTTTGATTTTGATTATACAACCATGCATAGAATTAAACTGAATGATCGTATGTCATTTCCGGAGGAGCTGGATATGAGCACATTTATTGATATTGAAGATGAGGTAAATATTACATTTTCTTGTTATGCTTTTCATTATACACTTTATATTTTTATTTTTAAAATTACTTTATGTATATTGGTGTTTTGCCTGAATATATGTCTGTTACATGTGTGCATGATGCCCTCATAGGCCAGAAGAGGGTGTTGGATTCTTTGAAATTAGAGACAGTTTTGAGCCACTATGTGGGGGCTAGGAATCAAACCCTGGTCCTCTGGGAAAGCAGCCAGTTTTCTTACCACTGAGCCATCTTCCCAGCCCCTACTTACTTTGAGAATAGTTGTGTGAGATAAGTTAAGACTGATGATGAAGTATTAAGTATTCTTATTTGGTCAGAATAGCATAAGCTCTTTAAGAGACAAAAGGGTTTCACCACCGAGATTTTCTCTTGAATTTGGATTACAATCTTGTTTCATAGTTCCTTTATTATTATTGAAACTGTATTATAGCTGGATTCCTGATCTTTACTACACCTGGTACAAATATATGTGAGTGAATGAACAAAGTAACCCTACTGTGTTCTATTTGTGCTAATACTCTTTTCAAGAATTAAGGTACTTGGTTACCCCCCTACACACACACACACACACACACACACACACACACACACACACACACATAAGGTTTGCTAGCTCTTAAATTAACTAAGTTACAAAAACATACATACAAGAGATTTTATCTATTGCTCTTTGATTTTATTTTTTGTTTTAACTTGGAACTTTAAATAGTTTAAACATGGGATTTTGATGAACACAGGAAAGGTTCATCAGTTTCTTTCTACTCACTGACCTCCAAGGGTTTTCTAGCTTTATTATATATATATATATATATATATATATATATATATATATATATATAT
>NW_021604629.1:5171923-5224458 GCF_004785775.1 Grammomys surdaster
TATATATATATATATATATATATATATATATATATATATATATATATATATTCCTGCTTCTTTTGGATGCTGTCCTGATTGCATTGTGTGAACTATTTTCAATCAGAAAAGATAGTTGCTACAGGGTAACAACTGTAAGAGTTTTATGTGTTGTTTTCCTGATTGAAACTGAATACTAGTTGTAAAATCTGCCTTCTTCCAGGTGCTCAAATATAAGTGTAAATGATCATCATGTTTCATTTAGTATTTGTCTTAGGGTTACTATTATTGTGATGAAACACCAAAAGCAAGTTTGGGAGGACAAACTGTCCATCATTGAAGAAAATCAGGGTAGAAACCTGGAGGCAGGAGCTGATGCAGAGGCCAGAGAGGAGTGCTGCTTACTGGCTTTCTCCTCGTGGCTTGCTCAGCCTGCTTTCTTATAGAACCCAGGACTACCAGCCCAGGAATGGCACTGCCCACTATGGTCCAAGCTCTCCTGCAGGCTTGCCTATAGCTTGATCTTATAGAGGCATTTTCTCAATTGAGACTCCCTCCTCTCTGATGACTATAGTATATGTCAAATTGACATGAAACTAGCCAGTATAGTATTTGTGTGAATGTGGTGAAAACAGTGAGTTTGATAAGCAAGAAAACAATGTTTTCTGCACCTCATCTGTGTTGTACCAGTGTTGGAGAGGGGATTCCAGTCTTGGTGCTGACGGGCTTTAACCACTTCACTTGCTCTCCACCCATTCCCTACACATCAATATTTAGTGCTAGAAAGCACCAGAGATGATATGCCTTTATATTTGGTACATCCTAGTAAATCTCTAAACTCTGGCCTTCATTTTCCTGTCTAGCTATTATAAGAAGCTGCTGTAACTGCAGTAGCTATTCACTGAATGGCAACTACAGCCAACGAGCATTTGTAAAGAACTGATAAAGTAACAGATCAGGCTGGATGTGTACACCTGTAAGGAGAGAGATGGAAAGGAAATAATAAGATTGGATTGTGCTTAAAGTTAGGAAATCTTCCCAAAGTCTGTTAAACTTGAAAGGAGATATTCCTCATCAAATTCTTTGTTTGTTTTTTGTTTTTATTTTTGTTTTTCTACAGATTTTGCTTGTTTGCTTGGAATTTGGGGGCTTTTTTTTTTAAATCGGTTTGGTTGATTAGTTGGTTTGGGGTGTGCTTTTGTTTTGCTCTTTTTGAAACAGAGTCTTGTTTTACATTTATGGCTGGCCTGAAATTATCAGTCCTTATACCTCTGCATCCCAAATGCTGGGGTTACAGCAGTGTGCTGCCATGCTCATCTTGCAGTTCTGGAGAAGATTTTTTACCTTAATTTTGTCTTGAATCAAATGTCTTTAAAGGAGGAAGACTGCACTGGGAACTAGATGATATACTTAGAAAAATGTTTTTACCAACAGCAAAAGTTATTCTTGTTGTGTATTACTTGGTAGTTTCAGGAACTTGCTTATGTACATCAAAGGCTTTCATCTTAAAGAAATCTAATTTCTGTTAATAAAAACATTGTAGAGGTATGTATATAAACTATTAAAGAAAAGGAGAAGAAAGGGTTGTTTGGAGTTTCTGACAGGTGGAATTCTTCAGCTTAAGTCTTGGGACTGTGAATTGAAAGTAGTCAGGCATGGAAGTGTGATATCCCTGCACTGAGTACAGCAGTAAAGTTCTCAGGGACAGATGGATGGCTTAATTCACCTTCTTTTATAACACAGTAATCAAGAGAATGCTTTGTTGGGATTGGGAATAAATGATTCTGTTTGGGGTTTAGGGTAGTTGCTGTCTCAAATGTTGCTACAGGAAATAGTAATTTTCTATTGTTACTTTGTAGCAGTAATCGTAAATGGGGTTTAATATAATTGAGAATCACTATTTGCAGTGTTAAAATTTTATGAACAAAAGAAATACTTTGAGTGTATTTTTTTCAGTTGTTTGACTTAAGATCTGAGTTTAAAAGAAAACAAATTTACTTAAAATGAAATAAATGCTTCTCTTAATCAGAACATGTTAAACTATGCAAACATGGTAAAAAAAAAAAGATAGGAATATCCTTTATTTGGCTTAAGATGTTAAGATAACTGTGTCTTATTAGAAATCTCCTCAGACTGAAAGTTGCACTGATAGTGGAGCAGAAAATGAAGGCAGTTGCCACAGTGACCAGATGAGCAATGACTTCTCCACGGATGATGCTGTTGATGAAGGGATATGCCTGGAGAGCAGTACTGGGAGTGAGAAGATTTCAAAACCTGGCCTGGAAAAGGTACCTTTGATGATGTTTATTGGAATTAGGTGCTGAGCATACTGAGGAAGGGGTCTACCAGAGAGCTATACCCGTAGTTCCTGCATGCTTTAACTAAGAGAGAGAATATAGTAATTTTTGAACTTCTGAATTATTTTGCACTTTGTTTTTGATTATGAAGACAATGTTTTTGTGCTGGCTATAATCATAATTGTATTTTGGGAAACACTACTTACTACTTCTTAGGAGACTGTATTGTGTTGAGAATTGTACCATGTTAGAATGAGTGCTACCTTTGCCCTTAGGATTGAGCAAGTCTCCAAATCCTTGTCTTCGCTGAGTTTGCTCATAGAGGAAAATAAGAGTGTTGGGCTTGATATGTTGCATTTTAAGAATTCTAACAGTGGTACACTTCTGAGACACTTAATAACAGGGCTGGCCTTAAGTTAAGGAAAACCAAATCCTTTGTTGGCTTTCCTCTCCTTTCTATAACAGTCATTAGAAATTCTAGAAAATAATGTTCTTTTTAAAATTATGATCTGGAAACTGAAGAACTGTATGTCTGGGGTGAGATTTTCTTTCACCATATCAGTGATTTTAAGGTTTTTTATCAAACCATTCTTTTACAGCCATGTAACCTGCTTTATTAAGAGTATGATTTTCTATAAAAAAAAAAATCTTGAGCATAGCATAAGTAAAAAATCATTAACTTTTCTCAAGTCACAGAATCATTAAATATAAAGATTTGGGGCAATATTCAAGAATGAAGTATTATAGCGTGAATCTATTTTGAGATCAGGGCCACTCTTCTTGCCACCATCTCTACTGTCCTTGACTTTTTAAAGTTTCCACCCCCATTCAGGGAAGAGAGCTGAGTGGGGATTGCTGTGCAGTGATTAATGCAGCAGATACATTACAACTCCATGAATGATAAGGCAGTATAGTATCCTTGCCTTGTCCCTATCTTAGGAAAATGCTTCAGTGTAACTGTTAGTAAAGTATTGTACCTGAGAACCCTTGCTCTCAGTATAGGCAGAGTTGCCTTTACTAGTAATGTGATACCTATGATTCTAATTTTAAAAGGTCTACAAATATACCACCATACTTATCTAGAACTTGCAACCTCAGAATTTTTCAAAAACATAATTGGGTAGAAGAGTTGCTAATTACAGTAAAACTTAAAAATGTGTTACTAGTAATTAGTTGATAAATGCCTGGAATCCCAACACTTAAGTGGCAGAGGCAGTAGTAACTCTTTGAATAACAAGTTCCAACCAGCAGTTGCTACTGAGTAACCCCTGTTTCAAAAAATAATAAATGATGTTCTGAGCACAAATTCTAGATTGTAGGTAAATTTTGAAACCTGCCTATTATTACTTTGATTAATCTTAGTTTTGGCAATAAAATTTGAGCTACTCAAGTTTTCAGAATTTATTCAGAAGTTTCATTATGTAATAATTATAGTCAGTTTAAAGTTAGGACAAACTGAGATGTGCTGATACTTGATTTTGGAAGGTCTCAGTATTTTCTAAGCAAAGAATATAGGAAGAAAGTATACTTATCTAGCATGCCTGATTTGTTCCCTGGTGCTGCAAAATGAAGAAAGAGCTTCTTCAGAAAAATGAATGAGATCTAACAGGCCTATACAGTAATGTATGTATATATGTGATCCCAGATGTAGGATAAAGGTCAGAGAATTGACTACAAGTTTGAGGCTAGTCTGGTCTAACATAGCTTGTTCCAGTCCAGAAAGGGTTGCAAAGCAAGACTCTCTCAAAGACTTGAAAAAAAAAAAAAAAAAACCTTTCAGAATCTACGTATAACAAATGGATCTTTCTAACCTTTTGTGTCATAACCTTTCCTACAGGCTCTATTTCTTTTTCTTTTAAAAATTATTTTAATTGATGTATATGGTTGTTTTACCTGCATGTCTGTACACCATGTATATATATGGTACCCTCAAAGACTGAAGAGGATTTCTAGAGTTAAAGATAGTTGTGAGCTGGTATGTGAGTGCTGGGAACTGAATCTAGGTCCTCTGGAAAAGCAGCCAATGCTCTTCCAATTAGCCATCTCCAGCCCTGGGAACTCTTATTTTTATTCACTCCAGGTAGAGATGGCGGAGACAGACCAGAGAAAGGATTCCATCCAATTCCAGCTTGGTGAACCAGTGAGTTTACTGTACTTCTTTAATGGAGCATGATGACTCTTAGGCCACTCTATCACCCAAAAGCCCACTCCAGTGTGGGTAGCAAATTAGAAGAGTCTCCCTTCTCAGCACCTGGTTACTACTGTTTATATAACCTGAGCCTCTGAGTTGATAACGTTCTTGTGTTTGGAGGTGGTTGTGGAGTTTTTAAGAAATATATGTATGTCTTAATTAGATTTTCTATTGCTGTAAAACAAACAAACAAACAAAAAAAACGAAAGAAACCACTGTGACCATGGCAAGTCTTATAAAGGATAACATTCAATTGGGGCTGGCTTACAATTTCAGAGGTTTAGTCCATTGTCATCATGCCAGGAAGCATGGTGGTATGCAGGCAGACATAGAGCTAGAAAAGGAGCTGAGAGTTCTATATCTGGACCCACAGGAAGAGACAGTCAAACTAGGCAGTCTGTCTTGAGCATTTGCAATCTCCAAGCCCACCCCCAGTGACACACTTTCTTCAACAAAGTTATACCTACTTCAACAAGGCCACACCTCCTAATAGTGCCAGTCTCTATGGGCCTATGGGGACCATTTTCATTCAAACCACCTCTCTGTCTCTCTCTTTCTCTGTATCTCTCTCTCTCTCTCTCTCTCTCTCTCTCTCTCTCTCTCTCTCTCTCTCCCTCCCTCTCCCCCCCCGTGTGTGTGTGTGTGTGTGTGTGTGTGTGTGTGTGTGTGTGTGTAATGTATGTATGTGTACCATGTGCATGCCTGATACCTATGGACCCTAGAAAAGGATGGTTGTTAGCTATAGTGTAGGTGCTGAGAACCAAACTTGGATCCTCTGCAAGAGCCTCAAGAGCTCTGTAACCTCCTCACCTCAGACCTGTCTCTCCAGCCTCTCTTGTGAATTCCATATAAGCCTTCTGTGCTATTACATCTTCCTCTCTATTATGCATTATTTGTTGTTTGTTTGTGGTTTTTGAAACAGTATCACTTTATGGTCCAGACTAGCCTTGAATTCTCAACTGATGTCCTCTAGCCTCTTAAGTGCTAAGATTACAGGCCTGAGCTACCATGTCTGGTTGTTCCCTATTGATTTTAGAGGTAAAATACTGGTTGCCAGGGTCTCTAGTATTACTAATTGTTTTAAGGGTGTGAAGTGCCAAAGCTTCTAAAGGAAAAAGCAATCCAAACTAGTGTGGAGGTACATGTCTTATAGTTCTAGCACTTGGAAGGCAAGTCTAGACGAGTCAAAAGTTTGAGGCCTACCCTAGGCAACATAGTGGGTTCAAAGCCACTTGGGCAACTTAGACCCTATCTGAAAATGAAAAATAGCAAAGAAGAACATGCATATAGCCACATGCTAGAACATTTGCCTTAGCATCTATGAGTTCAGTCTACTACCAACAAAAGTCTAAAGAAAAAGAGGAAAGGTTCTTAGTGTATTGTAGACAGCATCAGGAGTGTTCAGAGCAGAACACCCATAAACTGATTTATTACCAAAATAGCAACAGTTCTGGATTTAGGGGAGAGGTGTGGGTGTGTGGATGGGTGTGTTGAGACAATGTCTCTTCTATGGAGCCTTGTCTGTCCTAAAATTCACTGTGTGGATTAGGCTGGCCTTAAACTCACAGAGTTATGTCAGCTTCTGCCTCCCA
Organism: Grammomys surdaster; assembly: GCF_004785775.1. NCBI lineage: Eukaryota > Metazoa > Chordata > Mammalia > Rodentia > Muridae > Grammomys > Grammomys surdaster. Next base: position 5,177,983 of record NW_021604629.1, read on the forward strand.
GGTGCTATAATTTAAACTTGTAAGCCACCACGCCTGGCTTGAACTGATTATTAATATAAATAATAGATGCCAAATTAATATGTTACTTATCAAAAATACTGTATGAGTACATTAGAAGATACTTCAAATTAGTGTCAGAAATAGAATTTTATTTAAAGAGAAAAAAAGCAATGAGTTAATGATTTTTTTTCTTTCTTTCTTGTTTTTTGTTTTTTTGAGACAGGATTTCTCTGTATAACCTTGGCTGTCCTGGAACTCACTCTGTAGACCAGGCTGACCTCAAACTCAGAGATCTGCCTGCCTCTGCCTCCCAAGTGCAGGGATGAAAGGCGTGTGCCACCACTGCCCGGCTGATAATTTCTTGATCTTGACTATGCAAATTAAAACAGCCTTTTATTTAGTACGTACTTCACAAAAATTGCAGACTATTATTTTTCATAAATAATCAACCATATGTTTACAGACAGATTTCAGTTCCAAAGATCACAGGACAGCATAATACAAATATGACAAATATATAGACAAATATATACAAATATCACATATTAATAAGGATTTTGGTGACTTACCATTTTAATGTTACCTAAGGGAAAAGTTAGCTTAGGAGGGATAGCTTTCATGTTATGTTACTCTGCATCCATAGGAAATAGAGTTTCAAATGAGAGTTTGTTATAGCCTTCTCTTCCAAACTTTTTCTTCTCTTTAGAACTCCCTGATGTATGAGCTCTTCTCAGTGATGGTGCATTCAGGGAGTGCTGCTGGAGGACACTATTACGCTTGCATAAAGTCTTTCAGTGACGATCAGTGGTACAGTTTCAATGACCAACATGTGAGCAGGGTAAGGCTCCTGAAGTGGAGAAGTTAACTCAATGGCAGAAGGATTTATTCAGAGCCAAGATACCCATGGTGGTGTGTCTCAAGTTCCCATTGAACCAGTCTTTCATTGTTTGAAGTGTCCTTGTTCTGCTTTGTTGGAGCTTGTTACATGTTTCCAAAATAGACTACCCCTTTCCTCTAGCCATCAGGCTTCATGATTGATGTGGGGCTAGGAGTCTTGAGCCTGACTTACCAGAGCAGCCACTGATAAAGTCTGAAAGTGGTCCTTCTTGGAAATGTGATAACACATCTACCTCAGACTAAAAGGTTGGATTAGAGTTGGGCTTAGTGGTTCACCCCTGCAGTTTCTAGCACTGAGACAGAGGATTGTTCAAGCCCAGCCCAGGCTACAGATTAAGAACTTATCTTGGGGCCAGGGGGAACTATTAGGTCATATATTTACACGGTGACATTAATGTTGTTGTGTTTCTGGTTTTTACAAAAAAGTAACATTACAACTTTTTAGATAACACAAGAAGACATTAAGAAGACACACGGTGGGTCTTCAGGAAGCAGAGGCTACTACTCCAGTGCTTTTGCAAGGTAAGCAATAGCATGAACTTCAGGGCTGACTTACTGAAGTAAGTTTAGCTCCTCTGTGGGTCTTAATAGGAAAACTTTATACAAGGGTCAACAGACTACAAGCCATGGGCATAAGTTTTTGGTTGATGCTTTCCTACTGAACATAGCTTGAGTTGCAGCACAGACCATCTTGCCTACAAAGAATGAGAGTTTGGTTTCTTTTGGTGTGGTGTAGTGTGATGTAGTTTGGGTTTTTTGAGGCAAGGTTTTTCTATGTAGCCTTGGCTGTCTTAGAACTCTCTCTCTGTAGACCAGGCTGGCCTTGAACTCACATAGATCTGCCTGCCTCTGCCTCCTGAGTGCTGGGATTAAAGGTGTGTGTTACCACCAATCAGGATTTTTTTTTCTTGGTTCTTTCCAGCAAAACAGTTTACCCACCCCTGACTTAGCTGTAGTAGGCATTGTGACGCACAGCCTTCTTTATAACTTCAGCGTGCTACCAAAAGGAATGTCATTAATGACAAAAAAGGATTTTTCTTTCTTTCTGGAATGTTTTAATGTTAATGTATCTGTGAATGGTGGTGTGATTATTTTTCAAATAAAGATTTGGTGCTTATAAATAGGAGCTACTGTCTACTTTAAAGGACCTGCTAATCTTTGTTATATTTCTCCTAGCTCAACAAATGCATATATGCTGATATACAGACTGAAGGATCCAGCAAGAAATGCAAGTATGTTAGCCCATGATAAAGTAATTACCTTTGCTAGTCTTGAAAATATAGATAACTACTTTTAGGTGATAGAAAAGTTAACACCTAGGAATTTTTTTATGCCTGGGAGAGTGAATTAAAAACACTGTTATGAAGTAATACTAAGTGATAAAAAATTTTACAAAAATCTGTAGATCTGGACATAGTGATATGTGCTTCTAACTCTAGTTATTTTGAAGGCTGAGTGAGGCAGGGGGGTTACAATCCTACTGACAATTTAACAGGACCTTGTCTTAAAAAATAGTAATTTTGAAGGAGCTAAGGCCATAGCTCAGTGATAGAATTCTTAGTTAGCATTCATAAGTCCCAGAGTTCTGATAACAGTACTACACAGGCAGGCATGCAGTCACACACAGGCACACCCACACACAGACAAGGGATGTTGGAAAACTTTCTCTTTGTTAAACGGATTAGGTATTACTTTAAGTAAGCTTATGCCCTGTGCAGCATTACAGTTCACCAGCTGTGTGTTCTAGAGCAAATCACTTGACTTTTCTGAGTCTTCAAAGATGTGTAGACTGGAAATGATGACACCTTATAGGGTTGTAATACATGAATGAAAGCACACTTTAGGGTCTTGCAGCATAGGTAGTATGCTTGTTTAGTTTAGCTTTTGGGTTCTGTTACTATCTACATAGTTAGAGAGGACTCCAGATGGCCTGAAGTACTGCAGAAATTGTTTAGTAGAGTTAAATATTTCTCTTTATTTAAAGAGTGAATAAATTTTTGTGAATCTAGTAAAAAAATATTTTGTTATATTTTATTAAGAAACCTAGGGTGGGCCGGGCGGTGGTGGCACACGCCTTTAATCCCAGCACTCGGGAGGCAGAGGCAGGCGGATTTCTGAGTTCGAGGCCAGCCTGGTCTACAGAGTGAGTTCCAGGACAGCCAGGACTATACAGAGAAACCCTGTCTCAAAAAACAAAAAAAAAAAAAAAAAAAAGAAACCTAGGGTGGATAGCAAGATGGCTCAGCTGGTATAAGATGCTGTTGCGAAGTCCCATGGCCTGATTTCAGTACACAGAACCTTCAGAGCTGTCCACTGACCTCCTAAAAATAATCCTTATTGTAAAGTGTGTTTGTCCTTTTCTTTATATTTTTGACTGTTGTTACTTTAAATTTTTTTCATTCGGAGGGGGGTGGCGAGAGTTGGGAGGGTTCCTTGCTAATTCTTACTGATTCACAATGTTGTAGACATGTTAGGGTGTGTGTATGTTTGTATCTAGACACATAGACAAATGATGAGTTTTCTCATATTCTTTTTTATAATTCAAAAAAGTAATCACTAACTTTGATCTCACCATATTTAGTTTTAGTAGCAGATGTGCTCATATATCTGTTTCAACCATTATATTTTTTGTTCTCATTTTCATGAACAAAAGTTGGGTTGTGGACTCACCGGTGTAGGTTTCAGGACCTATCGTAGTTTGGCAAAGCCAGGGTTGTAATCCATGTATCCTGTAGACCTTGCCCTAGACAGTGCAGTGTCCCTCTTGGCTAACTAACCCACTCTAGTTCTGTGGTAAACACCAGGGGGCACTGTGTTACCAGATTGGAAGTGCTTTTTAGCTAGCAGGAAGGTATCCATATAGCAGTGAGGAAAAAAGGGAAGATTTTTCTTTTTTTTTTAGACTAGAGCTGATTTCTGGAAACAATGCATTTTTACTCTTTACGAGTCCTATTGATTGATGATATTAATAGTCATTGTTCTCCTTAAAAATCAAAGAGTCATTGGCTTTATTCAAGTGTCCTAATTTCATATTGTTTCCAATATGCTTTTAGGTCACATGAAACTGTGGAGTTACCAGTTTTGTTCCTCTGCCTTCTTTGGTTAGAAGGCAGCTGATGAGCTACATTGAGGAAGAAGGGAAGGTAGTAATACCATCAGAGTGTAGTAACAATTTCATAAGTAACATTTACTCATTTGAATTACCTTCTAGGCAATAACTTTTGGGCCAGGTGCTTTTAATAAGCTTAAGGAGCTGAGGTCTAAAGTAAAGTTACCCAGTGCCACAGAGTTCCTTGGTGATGGCACAATTTGAAATAAAAAATGACTTTAAGTTTCCAGGGCTTTTTTAAATTTTGGCATCTTGTTGGGTTCTAAGATTTAAGCCATTTACTAGATTTGAATATGGTCTCACTGTCAATACATCTTCACTATTGCCTGGAAGAATGTCTCTGCTCCACATTGAGAGGATAGATACATGTTTCCATGGAAGCACAGTAGAACAAAAAGTGTACAGGAAACTGCTCTGAGTGATACTGTTTTATGTTCCTAGAATTTCTAGAAGTAGACGAGTACCCAGAACACATTAAGAACCTGGTGCAGAAGGAGAGAGAATTGGAAGAACAGGAAAAGAGGCAACGAGAAATTGAACGCAACACATGCAAGGTTTGATTCCACGTTTGTGAGTGACAAGTACTGCTCAGGTGTGCTCTTCTGACCGCTGTCATTCTCATGATAACTCGGTCAGTTCCGTGGTCATTAGGTAGTGTAGAGAAGCAAAATTTGATACTGGACCAGAGTGATTGAGTAGCATGACAGTCAGTGTTTCTACAGCTCTGTGAGGCAGGCATTCCCATCTCCTGAGGAGGGACTGAGAAACATAGAAATGGAGGTGCGCTTCAGTTACTGTCCTTTTACCCTCACTGTTCTCTCCTAAACCTTACACGGGACTGGGAACATACTCAGCAGTTAAAACCACTGGCTGTTCTTCTAGGGGACCTGAGTTCAATTCTCAGAACCCACATGACAGCTCACAACCACCTGTAACTCCAGTTTCAAGGAATCCAACATCCTTTCTGGCCTTCAAAGGCACCAGACACACACATGGTGCAGACAGACATGCACACAAGCAAAACACCTATGCACATTAAATTTTTTAAGTATATTCAAAAATTAATATTCTTAGAAATAATTTTTCTTAGATAACCTTATGAAATTCTTGCAGATATTATAAAAATTTTGACTAGAATCCCATTAATCAGTGTTTTCCAAATTAGAAAAAAAAGAACAACCAGATTATAAGTCAAAAAAATGCTTACATACAATTATATGGTTGTTGAAACTAATCTTTTTGAGGTTTTTTTTAAGACATAAGACTTAATCACTCTCAATTAGTTACTAATACAGGGAGTAAGAAAGAATAGTCCCAACTATGTTTCTTGTTGCCAAAGGATTCAGCTGCAACACTTGACCTAGTGAATTGATGATGGTATTTTCTGTTTTGTAGATAAAATTATTCTGTTTACATCCTGTGAAACAAGTAATGATGGAAAACAAGTTGGAGGTTCATAAGGATAAGACATTAAAGGAAGCAGTAGAAATGGCTTATAAGGTATGTTTAATGGATGGCTGGACTTTAATTTTGATAGCACCAAAGCTTTATAGTTGAAATAGATGATTTAAGTACTTTGAATGTTAACTGTTAATCTTCCTCCATCTTCCAACTGTTCTTTGGACTATACTCAGTTGATTTTGGAAGCTAGTAAGCCTTCTGAATCTGGAAATTAGAATTAGAAACACATTTATTTGTGCTTTCTGTTTATAGCCTTGGTCTCGTGGAACTTATAATCCATTAGGAAATTTTTTATGATGATTACAATTATTTTATGGTTTAGATGTCATCATGTAAATCAATAGTAAATTGAGATGATTTATCCTACAACTATAAACATGATAAGGACACAACTGTCTCATTGTATAGTTTATATTATTTAGGAATAATGAAAAGTGGTAATTAAGTATATTTAAGCCAAGCATGGCTGCTCATACCCCGTAATCGTAGCATTTGAGAGGTGGAGACAAGAAGGTCAAGTGTTCAAGGTCGTCTTCTTTTGCATAGTGAGTTCAGGGCCAACCTGGGTTACATGTGGTTCTTTCTCAAACTGTTTTTATTTGGGGGGGATTGTGTTTTGCTAGATGATGGATTTAGAAGATGTGATTCCCCTGGATTGCTGTCGCCTGGTAAAATATGATGAGTTTCATGATTATCTGGAACGATCGTATGAGGGAGAAGAAGATACGCCAATGGGGCTGCTTCTAGGAGGAGTCAAGTCCACATACATGTTTGATCTGCTGTTGGAGACGAGAAAGCCTGATCAAATTTTTCAGTCCTACAAACCTGGAGGTAAGCAATTTTATACTCAAGTTATAATAGACTTTAAATTATTGTGATCAAATATTTTGTTCATAGAAGCAAATGATGTAAGTTTTTTTATATGTTCTTAAAGTTACATAATATTGACTGGTTGAGAAGTAGTCAGCGATGAATTTGAAGTTGAGTTCCAGCTTTGCTGGGCTTGTTGGCACATGCTGTGACTCCCAAGAGTAGGGAGGCTGAGATGGGCACATCATAAGTTCAAATGAACACGTTTTAAAAACCTTGTCTGTACACAAAATTTAAATAATGAACAACAGCAACAAGAAAACACCTCTCAATCTTCAGTAGGGTTCCCTTCTTTAATGTGGAGTGCCTGTCGAATGATGTAAAATGCCTTAGTTATCAGTTCAGCTCCCAAGGGACGACCTTGAACACTTGACCTTCTTGTCTCCACCTCTCAAATGCTACGATTACGGGGTATGAGCAGCCATGCTTGGCTTAAATATACTTAATTACCACTTTTCATTATTCCTAAATAATATAAACTATACAATGAGACAGTTGTGTCCTTATCATGTTTATAGTTGTAGGATAAATCATCTCAATTTACTATTGATTTACATGATGACATCTAAACCATAAAATAATTGTAATCATCATAAAAAATTTCCTAATGGATTATAAGTTCCACGAGACCAAGGCTATAAACAGAAAGCACAAATAAATGTGTTTCTAATTCTAATTTCCAGATTCAGAAGGCTTACTAGCTTCCAAAATCAACTGAGTATAGTCCAAAGAACAGTTGGAAGATGGAGGAAGATTAACAGTTAACATTCAAAGTACTGCCACCATCTTTCCCTCTTTCTTCCTTCTCTCTGCTATTCCTTATGAAAGCCATACACTTCCTTGCTTTGTACAGCAATCCTGTCCAAAGTATATTAAGTATACTCATCTCCCAAGAAGCCTGCATGTCTCTCATTTCTGAAACCTTGGTGGTGCTTGCATTAGCCAGACTCTGCACTTTGTATAGAGTCCCTTTAAGAGATTTTTTTCCAAATGGTGTATAAAAAAGACAAAATAATTAAAGAATTACATGAATCAGTAATAAAACCAATGTCTAAAATGTGACGAGGCCATCAAGATGACTCATAGGAGAGAACCAACTCCCATAAGTGTTCTCTCGTGTGTGTGTGTGTGTGTGTGTGTGTGTGTGTGTGTGTATAATATAACCTCTCAATGCAAAATAAATAAATATAAAAAAGATTTAAAACCGACTTTAAATATGGCAATGTATATTAATATTTAAGGATCCATTTCTACTCATTAATCATCAAGATCTTAGACTATTTTGTCATTTAAGTGAACAGTCTAAGGAAAAAAATGGAAATTGACAGTAAAACAAAATAACTACTAAATGGAATGCTTGGCGCCTCTTTTCAAGTGACCTAAATTTAGTTATAAATATGATGTAAAAATGAAAGAAAAAACAGATAAACCACACTAGTTTTGGCATAGAATTTTCCATGGGATTTGAAGTATGTTTTTTAAGGAGAGCAATAAAGTCATGAATGGCTCAAGGGGGTTGTCTTTAAGCAGTCAGTCCTCTGTCTTCTCCGCTAGTATTTATTTTCCAACCTCTACTTTCATGTATGCTTTCAGTGCTTTGGTTTGGTTTTTCTTTGGATCTTTTTGCATATATATTTTACGTTTGATCCTAAGCAGAAGACTAAGAAAAACCTGAATCGTATTTTTAATATTTGTAATATAACAGAGTACAGAGGTCAAAAACACTGCTTTTTAATGAACTTAGATGGACGTAATATAAACCTACTCTATTGGATAATGAGAGCATACTCTCTTTGCCATCTGTTAGAAACACATTTAGAATGCACTACTCATGTAAAACACAGTTTTAAAAAATTAACCTCCAGCTACATTTTTATGTTTTTCAATGTGATAGAAGTGATGGTGAAAGTCCATGTTGTCGATCTGAAGGCAGAGACTGTCGCTGCTCCTGTAACCGTGCGTGCGTATTTAAATCAGACAGTTACAGAGTTCAAACAGCTGATCTCAAAGGTAAGCGGTAAAATTAGACCATGAATATTTTGAGTTCTTGATTCATGCACGGATCACTGTGATAGTTGCAAGTTATAAGTTCTCTCTTAAAGGGGCAATATTCAGAGGCAGAACACAACTGAAGTAGAAAAGGATGCTTCAGGTAGAAGAAACAAACAGCAGCTTTGGGGCATGGGACAGTAGCATTAACCTGGACTGTAGTTTAAACCTACTCTATTGGATAATGAGAGCATACTCTGTGAAGCACACACTATTGGTGTGAATTCAGTTTGTTTCACAGAAGGGCTTTGAACACTAATGGGGCTCTCATTGGTGCAGCAGTAAATAGATTTTTGTTTTTTATATAAATGTTGTAGTGGTATATCAGATGTGTGGTACAAAATGGTAAGTAAGTCCAGTGACAGTAAACTGGTGTTCAAGGTACATGGAAGCTGGGTTTGGGGTCGCTCTGAGAAAGCTGCTTAAATCATTCAGGTAAAGACATATATGGGCAAGAAGCAGATACTGCCAGGCTGTGGTTGTTAAATTTCAAAGGAAGACAGAAGTACAGTGACTTGTGTTTATTATCTACTTTGTAGGCAGGATCTTACTGTATACTGCTGGCTGGCCTCAAATTCATTATGTAGACCAGGCTAGTCTTAAACTCATAAATATCTGCCTGCCTTCAACCCTTGGATGCTGGGGTTAATGGTGTGCACCACCATCCCAGTCCTAAAATGTTTTTTTATTGCATTCATTTATTTTGTAGTATATATGCTTGTACTCTGGCTTAGTGACATGTTAATTGCAACAGTGAGGTGGGCAAGCAGACTTGACAGGAAGTAGGTGATGAATTAAATAGTGCCTTAGAACATAGATCAATTCTGAGTGTTTTGAGTTGGAATGAGATGATGAAAACATTTGGATCTCTTTGGACAAATGAACTGGACTGTGTGAGATAAATGATTGTTCTCTTTCAAGGGTCCCAATCTGTGTACCTTAAGCACACACACAGGTAGAGTCTATCAGCCTTCATACTGTTCAATGACTGCAAGTTTAAAAAGTTTGAAGTACAGTTGTTAGCCCTCTGCCTTATCTTATAGCTCAATATCTGGGGATTTTAATTCCTGTGAAACAGGATTGTCATGACCATCAGTAAGTGTTCTGGTTGTGAGAGATCTTGTGAGGTCTGTCAGGGTTGGTGGCTGTTACTGTGTTTAAGCAGTAACAGCTAAGAGACTCCCATCACTTTTGCCAGTTACATCAAAAGACAAATCATAATGTATTGTCGTACCTGATGGCTAACTTGTGTACACATACATACCAGGTGATCATATGGCTCTATGCATTCAAAATAAGTGCCACATTCAGACATTCAGTCCAATGCAAAATATAAGCACTGAGATTGGATTTTTAAAAAAAATTAAAAAGAAGACACAATAGCATATTAGCCCACCATGATGAAGCTAGTAACTCTCGTTGGGGAAATCCTTAAAGAACAAGTGCAGTCACAGAGTTTTGTCATAAGCAAAAGTCTTGAAAGTTAGAAAGTGTTATTTTGTTCAGTTTATAGCATAAGTAATATGGAGTTGACTAAAAATGTTTCCTTTGAATAACCAAAAATTGTTAAATCTCTACTTTAAATTATTTTTCTCTGATGATTCTGAGTGTCAGGGTACTAGGATTGGCACCTAGGCTCCTGGTGTCCTCAGCATTGAGGAACTCAGCATGTCTTCTCTTTGGAAGTGTCTAAATCCAAGTAGAACTCTTTTGGGATGCACACTCTCTAGGAACACTCTCGTTACAGGCCACACACTTACCTGCAGACTCCATGAGGATAGTCCTGGAGCGCTGCTACAACGACCTGCGCCTTCTCAGCGTGCCCAGCAAGACCCTGAAGGCGGAGGGCTTCTTCAGAAGTAACAAGGTGTATCTTTATCTTTTCATTGTGTCTTCTGTGCTAGTAACAAATGGAGTAAAGCTGAGGATTTATTGTAAGCCTGGCTGCAACCAGTACTGTCCCCGACCATCTGCCTGTCTTAGAGTAGCCTTTCAGTGCACACAGCCTCCCCAAACTTCCTGCCTTTGTCATCCAGTCGGGCTTCTTTCTCTGCCTGACTGAGCCTTGCTGCTGCTCCTTTTACCTCTGCCCAGGAGCACTTTTTCCTGTTTCCCCACCCTCCTTTAGTTGTCAAACTTTGGTTTAACTCACCTTTCTGATTAATCACCTTTTGTGATTAAGTCTGTCTCCTCAGTGACTGTCTCCCTAATTTCCATCTTTGAGTTCTCTTCTAAGACAGTCCTTCACACCAAATCAAAGGTGTACTCAAGAGACTCTCTCACCCTTGTCCCCTTTGCCTGCTCTATGTGCCATTGTTACCATGGCTTGCTTCATGTTGTGGTTCATTCAGACTTTTTCTTGTTGACTATTATTAATTCTGTATTTTCTTTGTGTGTGTGTGTGTGTGTGTGTGTGTGTGTTAATTCAAATGCAGTCTATAGACTGGCAAGAGCACTCATCAGATAAGAGATGCTTGTGGCCAAGCCTGACAACCTAAATTTGATCCCTTGGACATAGATGGCAGAGAGAGAATTGACTACCTCAAGTTTTTTTCTGAACTCTGCATGTGTGCCACACACCCATACACATATATACACTCGTGTGCACAATAAAATATTTAAACCATAATGATAATTTTGGGTAAAGAGTGCCAGAACAATCCTTTCCCCTACTTTTTTCCTTAAATGGTTAACTAATAGTCTGAATTTTTATTAAATATTAATAGCTTTTTATGCAAAACCAAACATATTGTTAATTATTATCAAAATCTATGGTTAATTTTTGCTTTGCTTTGATTGTTTTTTGGAGACAGTGTCTTGTATTTGCCCTTAGCTGGCCTTGAACTCATTATATAGTCCAGGCTAGCCTATGACAATTATCCTGCCTCTATTCCTCAACTACTGAGATTGGGTGTGTATTACCATGCCTGGTCAAATTTCCACATAATGTCACAGATTTTGTAACATACTGTATACTGCCTTTTATTGGTAAGATGTGGAGAGTAAGAATTCTGCTAACATAGTATGGAGTGTAACTCTCTCATTTACTGTTTAGGTGTTTGTTGAAAGCTCTGAGACAGTGGATCACCAGGCAGCCTTCACAGACTCCCACTTGTGGAAACTCCTGGATCGACATGCAAATACAATCCGGTTATTTGTTTTGCTGCCTGAACAATCTCCAGGATCTTATTCGAAAAGGACAGCATACCAGAAAGCTGGCGGTGATTCTGGTAATGTGGACGATGACTGTGAAAGAGTCAAAGGACCTGCAGGGAATCTAAAGTCTGTGGATGCTATTCTAGAAGAGAGCACTGAAAAACTCAAAAGCTTGTCACTGCAGCAGCAGCAGCAACAGCAGCAGGATGGCGACAATGGAGACAGCAGCAAAAGCACTGAGACAAGTGACTTTGAGAATATTGAATCCCCTCTCAATGAGAGGGGCTCTTCCACCTCTGTGGATAATCGAGAACTTGAACAGCATATTCAGACTTCTGACCCAGAAAACTTTCAGTCTGAAGAACGCTCGGACTCAGATGTGAATAATGACCGGAGTACAAGTTCAGTAGACAGTGATATTCTTAGCTCCAGTCACAGCAGCGACACTTTGTGCAATGCAGACAGCACTCAGATTCCTCTGGCCAATGGACTCGACTCTCACAGTATCACAAGTAGTAGAAGAACTAAGGCAAATGAAGGGAAAAAGGAGACATGGGACACAGCTGAAGAAGACTCTGGGACTGACAGTGAATATGACGAGAGTGGCAAGAGCAGGGGGGAAATGCAGTACATGTACTTCAAAGCTGACCCCTACACTGCGGACGAAGGCTCTGGGGAAGGACACAAATGTATGTACTTGAGAGGAAGGCTCTTTGAAACAGTGTCAGTGTGTTTCTCACTTCAGCGTTGATTAGGAATCCAGTACTTAGCTCTAAGACCACCTTACATGGACTGTAAGACATTTGAATTTTCTTTCCTTTGCAGTGCAGTACTTTAGGCAATAATTGCTTCAAGCTAAGTAGAAGAGTATCCAATATTAGGGAAGTCTCTGGTAAGAGTGCCAAGGGATACTTTTAATGTAACATATACTCTCACTACTTAAGAAGCCAAATACTTTAAAGATTTTATTTTTGTTTGAGAAGTTTATATATGCATATTATTGTGTTTTGATCAAATCTACCACCTACTCTCTCTCCTCCGATTCATTCCCTACCCCCACCACCACCACTTTTCCCTACCAACTTCATGTGCTATGTTTAAACCCATTGAGTTCACTTAGTGCTATCTATATATGCATGGGTATAGGGCCATGTGCTGGAGCATGAGTAACCTCTCAGGGGCTACATCACCTAAGAAAACTTGATTCTTCTTTCTCCAGCAGATATCAGTTGCCAGTAGCTCCTCAACTAGGGTTGGGACTATGAACCCTGCCCATCTGTGCTGGGATTTTGACTGTCTTGATCTTGTACAGGTCTTAGGCATGCAGTCACAACCACTGTGAGTTCATGTGTGCAATGGCCTTATCACATCTGGCAAATACTGTTTTATATTTTACTACAGACATCTACTGCTTCTGGCTCTTAAAATTTTAACCCCCCTCTTCTGCAGTGTTCCTCAGCCTTGGAGAGAGTATGTAATGTAGCTGTCCCATTTTAAAGCTGAGTCCTCCATAGTCCTTCATTCTCATACAGTGACCAGTTGTTCTCTATTAATTGCCATTTCTTGCAAAAAGAGTCTTCTCTGATGGAGGTTGAGAGATGTTACTACTCTATGAGTATAAAGGTATAAGTACACAGGGGAAGTTTATGTTCATTGAGTAGAGTGATAGTCCCTTAGGGCCTGTGACCTATTCAGCAACTGGGTTTTGCCCCAGTTAATGGTCCCAATCATGAATTCTGTCGTGTGGAGCAATCTAATCAGAAAGTAGTTATTCCCTTTAATATACGCTGCTGTAGCACCTGGGCAGCACTTGCCAGGCCTGTCCTCACTGTAGCTCACTAGGTTCTCCACCTGGATAAGACAACTGATTCTTTTTCTCCCCCAGTAGCATACATAGAACCTTCCAGCATTTTGAAAGTTAGCCAACAGAGAAGAAACTAGCTCCAGATCAGTACTAGCCTGATTTGTCCATGTCCTATAACTCAAATAAGTGGTATATTTAGCCATAGGATCTTAGTATCAAGTTGTAAAAGGCAACCAAGAGCGGTGGCAGTAGGCTGTGTTACTTGAATGCCTTCAAAAAATGTGTTACTCAGTTTGCAGGGAAAAAAAATAGATCTTTTCTGTGTCTCAAAGCAAACTTTCCCACATCCTTTAAATATCCATATGCAAGGCAAAAGAAACGGGGTTTGAGGATGAGGGGTCATTTGTTACCTGGGTCCCCCCCCCCCCCCCGCACTGGGAATGGAACCCAGTGCTTTACCATTGAGTCATATTCCAGCCCTTTTACTTTGCTCATTTAATAGTAGGCAAGAGACAAACTAGACTTCTGAATGTTACAGATGGGGGGGGGGAGAGAAGAGAGGGAGGAGAGGGAGAAGGAGAGGGAGGAGAGGGAGAGAGAGGGGGAGAGAGGGGGAGAGAGAGATTTTTGTAGCTGGAACATTGTGGCACAAGCCTTTAATCCCAGCATTCAGGAGACAGAGGCAGGCAGGATCTCTGTGAGCTAGAAGCCAGCCTGGTCTATAGAGCAAGTTCAGGACGACCAGGGTGTTACACAGAGAAACCCTATCACGAAAAACCAAAAAAGAGAGAGAGATTTGTCAGTGTAAGCATTTGAGATAGGCAATAACAACAGACATACCTACAATGTAGAACTGTTTGAGATGTAGAACGAACTTTTGGGCAGGACTTTTACAAAACCACTAGCTAGAGCTACCCAGACAGTTAACAAGAAAGCTAGAGTCAAGATACACTTCTTTTCCCAAGTATGAAAATGAAGTAGCTGAAAGTGAAATGCTTATTAGCATTACTTTTAACAAGTCATGTATTAGCCTAGGTTGGTGACATGGGCCTCTTATCCCGGCACTGAGGGGGCAGGGGCAGGAAGATCTCTAGGAGTTATAGATCATCCTTAGCTACATAGTAAGACTCTGTGAAAAAAGACACAAACAAAACATGTTAATACTCCCCTTATGGTTTTAGTTTTCAAAATCTTATATCTCTGAGTGTCTCCAAATTACTAAAGCAAATCCTGGTGTCCTCCATTGAACAGATTAGAAGGCTGACGCTCACAGAGGGTGACCGTCTGGCAAAAGAACGTACATAGATAGCATCTATACAGTGAGCAGCAGAACTGCCACAAAGTAAAGGCTTCTTTCTTTTTTTTTTTTTTTTAACTTAATGGAGGGGGGGTAGATACATGTATATGTGGGGGGGTGTCTGACAAGTCCAGAAGTAGAAATCAGATCACCTGAAACTGGAATTACAGGTGGTTGTGAGCTGCCCTACATGGGAACTGGTCCTCTGCAAGAGCAGCAGCCTCTTAACTGCTGAGCCAACTTTCCAACCCCTGTAAGGCTTCTAATTGAATGTGCATGGTTCCTTTACCTTTGGAAAAGAAACCCTAGGTGTCAGGCCCTAATAGCTGTTAGAAGTAGAAATGAAGAGAGACACCCTGTCAGTAAAGTGCTTGCCTTGCAAACATGAAGACCTGAGTTCAGTATCTAAAACCTATGTGAGAACAAACAAACAGGTATAGTGGCATATACTTGCACTTGGAGTCCCAGTTCTAGCAAGGCAGAAACAGGCAGATCCCTAGGGCTTTTGGAGCAGACAGACAGGCTAGCTAACTCCAGACGAATGAAAAGATCTGTCTCAAAAACGAGAGTGGACTACAAGCAGTACACACACACACACACATACACACACACACACACACACACACAAAGATGAGATTTGGCCCGGTGAGATAGCCCATCAGATAAACATGATTCCTGCTGAGCCTTGATCTGCGTTTGATCCCTGGGGCCCAGTGGTAGAAGGAAAGAACCAACTCCTACAAGTTGCCCTCTGACCTCCACATATACTCTGTCCACTTATACATACAGAGAGAAGTCAATAAATGGGAAAGTGTTTTCTAAAAAGAAAGAAAAGACAATCTAGAAATGAGAAGCCGTGTTTTTTAAATGAAACTAGTCAGTAATAGAAATACATAGATATATTTTTAACTAATGAGCTATAACTAACACCAGAATCCTTTGACATCCATATTATTTGTTTTATAGAAACTCAAGTGTAAACATGTAGACTACTGGACAGAATAATGACAGAAGTATGTTGTGCTAGTGCTTAAGTCTCCATCCAGGGGCCCCCTCAAAAGGCACATTAGCTTGCTTGAGTTCATACAGACCTCTCAGCAGCTGTGTGAAACCTGTTTCCTCTGGTGAAATACCTCATTCAAACAGATTTGGTTGTCTGGGGTCATATTCCTAGTAAGTTATGCTCCTAGGATTCCACTCATATTCTGATGGTAAGCCACCATCTAGTTACCACTGTCAGTTTACTCACAGTGATGCAGTGGTCAGGTCTAGCAGAATTGAATTCACACACAGCACTGTGCTTCTGTGCTTTCATCTTCCATTTTCCCTATGCAAAATAGGAATGGAAGCCAGTGGCTCCCTGCTTCTTGTGGCTAGTGAGCAGAGGCCCAGAACTAGTACCGTGTGAAAGTGGAAACATTTGTGTTTTAGGAGTGACCCTAGAGCAGTAGTTCTCAACCAATGGGAGTAGTCAAATGACCCTTTACAGGAGTTGCCCAAGACCATCAGAAAATACAGATATTTCCATTATGATCTATGACAGCAGCAAAATTACAGTTATAAAGTAGCAGTGAAATAATTGATTGGGGGTCACCACAACATGAGGAACTGTATCAAAGGGTTGCAGCTTTGGGAAGGTTGCAGCCACTATACTAGAAGTTTGATAGATCATACCTATGAAGTCCTCAGTCTGCACCTGGGTTGTTTATATTTTGTTTTGCTGTTTTATTCAGTGTTGTTTATTACCTAAAAATCTAGCCAAAAGAAGAGAGACTTTTTCCTATTGACAGTATAAGAAATGTGGTCTGTTTTATTTAACACTCAAGGGGTTGCTTTCTCATTTTGTTCCTGTTTTGTTTGGTTTTTATACTTAGGGTTGATGGTGCATGTTGATAAGAGAATCACCCTGGCAGCTTTCAAACAGCATTTAGAGCCCTTTGTTGGAGTCCTCTCCTCTCACTTCAAGGTTTTTCGAGTGTACACCAGCAATCAAGAGTTTGAGACCGTCCGGTTGAATGAGACCCTTTCATCATTTTCAGATGACAATAAGGTTGATTGCAATAACCCCTTGTAGAATCAGTCCATTTAATAATGGGTTTGAGACCACCTTGTAGTCCTTTCAGTGAAGACATAGAAAGCCCCCAGGATGGGAGGCTGGCAGCTCCTGGGGGTTTACATTGTCTTTTGCTTGTTCATCCAACAAGCATGGTTAGCTGTGAAGTGTGTGTCAGGTGTAGTTGTAGTGCTGTGGAGTCGGGTTTTCTCTGGGAGCCCGTGAGAGGGGATGGGGAAAACAGACGCTAACAACAGACTGAGCCGAAGTTGCTCTGCTGAGACAGTTTATCTCAAAAAATATTCTTGATTTGTAGATCACAATCCGACTGGGGAGAGCACTGAAGAAGGGAGAGTACAGAGTTAAAGTGTGCCAGCTCTTGGTCAATGAGCAAGAGGTGAGTGACACAAAAGGATACCAACACCTAAGGGTAGAGAGGGCTTCTGGTCATTCATCTCTTCTGCAGTACTCACTTCTGCTAGGATAGTACAAAAGTAACCTGTATTCCAGTGTCTTAGTTAGGGTCTCTATTGCTGCAACAAATCACTGTGACCAAAAAACAAGTTGAGGAGGAAAGGGTTTATTTGGCTTACACTTTCATATTGCTGTTCATTATCAAAGAAGGTCAGGACAGGGACTCAAACAGGGCAGGAACCTGGAGGCAGGAGCTGATGCAGAGGCCATGGAGGTGTCCTGCCTACTGGCTTGCTCCCCATGGCTTGCTCAGCCTGCTTCCTTGTAGAACCCAGAAGCACCAGGCCAGGGTAGCACCTCAGTGGGCTGGGCCCTCTCTCATTGATCACTAATTGAGAAAATGCTTTACAGCTGAATCTCATGGAGACATTTCCTTAACTGAGGCTCCTCTGATGACTCTAGCTTGTATAAAGTTGACACAAAACCAGCCAGTATACCCAGTAAGATCATATTTACAAAATAGGAAACCATGAGTTCGCCCTGTGATGTGTTGTCAAGCTGCTGGAGTAAGCAGGGTTTTTCCTGCATTGAAAAGGAAATGCATAGTTGCTTTCTGGGAAGGCTGGCACTGTACACAAGGTGGTAGCAGCTGACCTATGTGAATGCCTTTTGTGTCCACCGTCATCATGGGTTTAGAGGCATTGCTTCCTGCAAAGACTCAATTAAACCCCATCAGTGATCTCTGTGGTGTAGGTCCTGTTTAGTATTTCCCATCTGTAGATGAAGAATCAGCACAGAGGAGTTAAGTAACCTGCTGAAGCTAACACAGTTCAAATGCTGGATAAAGGCTCTTAGGAGGCTGCTTTAAGAAGTAATCAGAATATTTCAGTTTATCTCATGCATAAGAGTTGGGCCTAATTGCCCAAAGGATAAGAAATATTTCTGAGATGCTCATACATACCGTATAGAGAGCTAGACAACCATGAAAGCTTTGAACTTTTTATACAATGCCATTATTAATTGAACAATGTTTTATCATTCACCTATCATCTTATTTTCACTCACATACCTCTTCTGAGTCCTTTGTTACATGTTGGAAATTCTTCTATTGTAGTCCATGGAACTGTGCCTTTTGCTTTCAGAATAATCATAGTTGTATTACAAATATGAACACATTATTTTAGTTAACTATCATGATAACTCTGAAAGGAAGCTATTGTCCCCAGTTTGTAGCTGAGAAAACTGAGGCATAGGCTATTTAGCAAGGCTGCTCACTGAGCTTATAATTGATGAAACTAATACTGGGAACAAGGAGACAGACTGTCAATCTCAGACCCTTCCTTGTCACACTACCCAGCACAAATATCTCTTTTTAACCCTTGCTTCACTGTGACACAAGCTCTAATCTCGTGTTTACATTCCTAGCCATGCAAGTTTCTGCTAGACGCCGTATTTGCTAAAGGCATGACTGTGCGGCAATCGAAAGAGGAGCTGATTCCTCAACTCAGGGAGCAGTGTGGCCTAGACCTCAGCATCGACAGGTAAGTGAGACCCCGGTGCCAGCTGCTTTCATGCTGCTATGCCTTTTTCCCACTGTGGAGCCAAGGATTGGGAGCATGAAGCAGCTGTGCTAGACATCTCCTTTCCCTAGGAATACAGATATGATGTGCTAGAGGCTGGGCTTCTGCATCACTCCCCCTAAATCTTAATGACTAATAATTATTTTTGTACCTTGAACACAGTTGATTTGGGGTGTCAATTAATGCAACATCTTTAGTTAAATACTTCAAATTATAGCAGTTTTCAGTGTATTATTGTACCTTTAGGTTTCGTCTAAGGAAGAAAACATGGAAGAATCCTGGCACTGTCTTTTTGGATTATCATATTTATGAAGAAGATATTAATATTTCCAGCAACTGGGAAGTTTTCCTGGAAGTTCTTGATGGTATTGTCATTGTTTTATGGAAAAATATCAATTAGAAAGACCATAGAGCTAATAGAAACCTGATCCCGCCGGGCAGTGGTGGTGTACACCTTTAATCCCAGCACTTGGGAGGCAGAGGCAGGCGGATTTCTGAGTTCGAGGCCAGCGGCCAGCCTGGTCTACAGAGTGAGTTCCAGGACAGCCCAGGCTATAAACAGAAACCCTGTCTCGGAAAAACCAAAAAAAAAAAAAAAGAAAGAAAGAAAAAAAAGAAACCTGATCCCAAGTTGAGTTGTGACAGGTACCTTGTACAGTGCCGTAGTGCTGTCCTGGTCAGCCTCAGGCCATGGCTCTAGGGATGGTCATGATTCTTGCCCTGTCCCTCAGACTCTCCCTTTTTTCTTGTCCCTAACATAGCTGTTTGCATTATTTTTAGAAGATATCTCCTGTCTTTTTCTTTCTGATATTTCTTCTTTTCTCTCATTTTCTCTTACATAAAAATTGTCATTTAAAAGTTAGATGTTGCTGGGCAGTGGTGGCGCACACCTTTAATCCCAGCACTTGGGAGGCAGAGACAGGTGGATTTCTGAGTTCGAGAGTTCGAGGCTAGCCTGGTCTACAGAGTGAGGTCCAGGACAGCCAGGGCTACACAGAGAAACCCTGTCTCCAAAAACCAAAAAAAAAAACCAAAAAATAAATAAATAAATAAAAGTTAGATGTTTTTCATTTTTCAGGAAATTTTGTTGGTGTTTTCTCAGACATTCTTGTTATTTCCTTTATAATTGTCTCATATTTATGTTGAGAATATGCTACTGAAAATGTTAAGCAGCTTTGTTAGTGACCTGGACCACTGACACTGCAGGATGCTATCAGCAGGCAGGAGAGCTTAATGGCAGAAGCTCAGTCTCCACTGAGGGTAGAGGTCAAGATGTTAGGATCTGTTTCCTTTCTTCTTGATCTTATGGAGGAGGTGTATCTTCTGTTTGGTGAGCTAGCTACCTTTGGCTTGTAGCTAGATATCATACCCCCCAACTTTGTTTTAATCTCCACATTGTAGTCTCCATGTGGGCTTGTTTGTGCCCAAACTTTTCCCCCTTTGTAAAGTACACTAATCATCTTGAATTGAGGTCTACCCTAATGAGCTTATTTTGATTCCATAATTATAATAAGGTTATATTCTGAGTTATTTGAAACTTGAACCCCATGTCTTTTAGAGTAAGCAGCTGGGCCCATGACAGTGACCTGGAGCAGCGCTTGTGTCCAACACAAGCCCACTTTCAGCACTGGGACCAACTAAACTCTTGAAAAGTAGTGAATGGAGAGTTGGCTTCTGGGAGGTCACACTGAAGTAAATAGTTAGCTCTGTCTATGTCTACAATCTAGAAAGTAAGATCACGATAGTTCTTAGAGAATTCAGTATTCCTTCTTACTGGCTCTTTCTAATCTAAAATAGCTTAAATTTAACAAGGTAAACTTCCAATTACTTTACAAGGTAACTAGGGAAGCAAAGAACTACCAGGGCACCAGGCAAATGCTGCATGCAGGTGTTCTTGGGATACCTGGGGCCTGAGAGAATAATAGCCATGTCTGAGCTGACTTAAACAGGATCATGAAGGTCACAGAAATAGGCCAGTGCCACAGGAGTTGGCGTCAGGTAGATCAGATAATCTGCTTTATATCATGTCTGTACATGATACATTTTAGCATCAAAATAAATGGGTAAGAAATGAGTCATGTGATTAAACCCCAGCAGCATTTATTCAACTATAATTTACCAGATGCTGCTAGTCTCTGGTGCTATAAACATGAATAAACTAGAGACTGTCCCCACATGCTAAGTCTGGTAGGGCTGGATCTGCAGGTGTATCACTTATAAATTGCTAGTTGCTAAGAGACTATCCACAATAGAAACTGCTTGTACATCTACCAGAGAGGTGAACGACAGGTGGATTTTGAAGAGCCACTGAGTTTTAGATTCAATGAAAGACGAATTGATGTTAGTTTGGATCAATAGAGAAAAAATGAAGATGGCTTGACAGTCATTTAGATTGGACTCGGCGCTACTGGCCCTGGGGGAGCAGCTTGGAGACCTAAAGGGGAGAGTGACTGAGAAAGCAGTCGGTTAGGGCCCTGATGGGCAGAAGGTGGCTGGGGAGAACTGTCTTCTGAGAGGGGAGGGGGGGTGTGTGCATCTGCTTTAAAAGAAAGAACATGCTCAGCTACTCTTGCAGAACACTGGCTACTCTTGCAGAGGACACAAGTTCCCGTTCCTAGCACTCACACAGTACCTCTCAACCGTCCATAACTCCAGGTCCATATAATGTTCTCTTCTGACCTCCAAGGACACCAAACGTGCATGTGGTACACAGATACACATGTCGGCAAAACACCCATGCACATAAAATCTATACATAAATTCTTTAAAGAGACTGAAGAAATAGCTCAGTGGTTAAAAGCTCATGCTGCTCTTTCAGAAGACATGAGTTTGAGTCCCAGCATCCACATCAGGCAGCCCAACAGCATTTTGCAATTTCATCTTCAAGTGACTCCAATACCTTCTGGCCTCTATGAGAACCTGTGTACATGCGCGCACACACACGCACGCACAAGCACACACACACACACACACAAATAAAATTTGTAAATTCTTTTTGTCTAGTTAGGAACTACAGGAAGAGTAAGATTATAAGCCCTTAGAGAAAGCAGACTGCTGGGTATAATCCTGGATGTTTTTAGGTGCAGAGAAGATGAAGTCCATGTCACAGCTCGCCATTTTAACAAGACGGTGGAGGCCTTCAGAGATGAAGTTGGATCCTTTCCAGGAGCTTGTGTTGGAGAGCAATAGTGTTGATGAACTTCGAGAGAAGGTAAGTTCATTATGAGGCAATACATGTCTTTCTGTGTTATCTAGGAAGTAAGTACCAGCTACTGATGGCATGAGTCTTCCTTGATCTCTGTCATAGGTTGTACCACGAGGGTCACTTGAGCTCCTTATGCTTTGAAATTACTTTGTTTCATTTGTCTAGAGGAGAACCTTCACTTTTCATTATTTTGCCAACTTTGTCCTAAGTATTTAAAATTAGCTAGACGCTAATAAACTGCTGTATGGCTAAATAAACAAAGGAAAGAGAATTGAATAGAGAGTCTGGGCCATGCTACTCTGAACAGACCTTGTGACATCTGGTCACAGAAGCTAAACAGACTTCAGCGAGGTTGGCTCTTAAAGAGAGTTGAATAGAGAATGAAGATGTGCTTTGCATGTCACAGCAATTAAGGAGGCTAGGGGAGGAGGAGTTGCCTTCTCCATCAGTAGTGGTACTGCCTCAGTGGGCATTTTCTAGAACCTTTCATTCCCATAATGCATCCCTGAAGTTCCCACACTTAAGAAGTCACTCAGTTACAGTTTCCTGAGTTTAATTCCCCAAATAATTCTAAATTTATTTATATGTGAAATAAAGGAAAATGATACATGTGCTTCTTAAATATTTGGAGAAAAATACTTCTAATCATAATGCTAAAAGCCAGAAAAAGGATTCACCATATAAAAGCTTAAATGTTCCATGTGATCCCAAGTAGTAATTGTTAGCTTACAAACTTAGCTAGAAGACAAGAAAGACAAGAAAGTATTGAAACTTTGTGGAACATGATGGCCCTGTGATAGGGAATTGGTTTGGTTGAGATGGAGTCTTACTCTGTATACCAGGCTGGCCTTGAACTCATAGAAATCTCTGGCCTGTGTCTCTCAGCATTGAGATCAAGGGCATGTGCCACACTTACTGATGCCCCTTGTTTAAAAGCAGTCACTGTCTTAACAAAGAGAACATAAGCAGCTTAATCTTTAGGTGGGCAAAGGACAGAAGCAGGCAATTTGTAGAAGAAAAGCAAAGGCAAAGTATAACCTCCTTTTGAGCTCTTCACTTGGTGAGGATCTAGAAAGTCAGAAACTTAGAAAATTGACTTGTCCAGCTTTCCCAGGGGCGGACTGTATCGCTCTGGTACGTTTTCAGAGTAACAGATGTATAGGTGCTGTCAGCCTCTCAGAGGAGCAGAACTGCACACTCTCCAGTAGGATCCATGAGGGTACTCTGGATTCTGGGTTTCCGCATTGGCCATGGGCAGTGAGTGTAGAGAGAGCTCAGAGTAGAACTTTGTGCTTTTGGAAATGTATGAATGTGGTAAGTGGGTCTGGAAGGAGTGTGCTAGCATGTTCTAGGGGCATGAGTTTACGTGGTGGGCAGAGAAGTGGGTTTCACTGCTCTAATTTTTGAATATCAAATATATTAGTTTTAAATCCTGCTAAATTTGTTTCAGAAGAAAAGGAAAATAACTTCTTGAGAAAATTATTTTTAAATAACTTACATGTGACTTTTTTTTTTCCTAGCTGAGTGAAATCAGCGGGATTCCTTTGGAAGACATTGAATTTGCCAAGGTAAAGCCTGAGAACGTTTGCATCCCAGTGCTGGTGTGCTGTAAGTGCAGTTCGAGCTGTGATTCATGAAGTTCTTCTTTCTCTCCTCAGGGTAGGGGAACCTTCCCCTGTGATATTTCTGTCCTTGATATTCATCAAGATTTGGACTGGAATCCTAAAGTCTCTACCCTGAATGTTTGGCCTCTTTATATCTGTGATGATGGTGCCGTCATATTTTATAGGTAAAGTACAATAATTTTGTTGTTGCTAGTGCCAATGTATTTGTGGTGTTGTATCTTTACAGGGCCTTTGATATAGCAGTGCTGAGCAGTAGAAATACAGTGAGTGCTGCACATCACAGCTTGAACCTGGAGTACCTTAGTTAAATTAGGAAAAGAAACACCATGAGCTGCCACACACCAGTGACCCCAGCAACAGAGAAGGAGAGGCAAGAGGATCAGGGTTCAGAGCCAGTATCTGCTATAAATAGATTTGAGACCACCCTGGGCTACATGAGACCCTATCTTAAACCATTCCCTAAAGAAAAATAATAAATGAGGGAGAACAGACAAGATGGCCTAGCAGGTAAAGGCACTTGCCACCCTAGAACTCACATGGTGGAAGGAGAGAAACAACTCCCCTAAGTTGTCCTCCAACGTCTACATACATTCCATGACACATATGTACCCATTCACAATAACACATAACAAATAAATATGAAAAAAAAAACAATGAGATTAATTGTAACTGCAAGAAATTCTTTTAATCCAGTGCATACAAAACGTTACTACAGCATGCCACTGACATGATTCTGGGGTAGCTTACATTCCTTCACTTGTACATGTCTAAGAGATATTGTGTCTCACACTCCAAGCATGGCTCCATGTGGACAAGACATACCTCAGATGCTGTCTAGCTATTATGTTGGACAGCACACATACAAAGGAAAATAGTCTTTGGAACCTGGAGTTCAGATCTAGCCTTGTTGTTTTCCTGGCTCTTATCTGTAAAATGGTAACAGTGCTGTCTTTGCTGAGAATTCAGGCTATTTCCTGGAGCTACTGTTTGTTGTAATTAGATGTCAGCAATGCTGATTGTATACTTTTAATACTCACATGAGATGATTCTATGCCATTTTAAGAAATGAGTTCTGTGCACATGTGATTTCCATTAGCAACCTAGTACATCCTAGTGTATCAGAGCAAGAGGAAGAACACCATGGAATTGAGATGTAAGTGAACAGTGAACAGAGTAAGTGGCCAATTGGACTGATGCATTTGTGTTTTACATAAAGGGATAAAACAGAAGAAGTAATGGAATTGACAGATGAGCAAAGAAATGAATTGATGAAAAAGGAAAGCAGCCGACTGCAGAAGACAGGACATCGTGTGACATACTCCCCTCGTAAAGAGAAAGCACTCAAGATCTACCTGGATGGGGCACCAAATAAAGATGTGGCTCAAGACTGACTGCCAGTGTAGCCTTTCCCCTGAGGGCTCATTTAAGTAGATGGTTCACTACTGCTGGGTAGTGCCATTTTGGCCGGACATGGTTTGGGTAACCCCATGACACCAGCACTGATTGGACCGCCCTTCACCAATCAGAAGCTCAGTGCCCACTGGGCCACTGTCTTGACTTGGAATCATGTTGTGCACTATGGTCAGATGTACTGTAAAGCCAAGGATGTGCAAAGAGAGACAAGCAAAGCCTGCTACTATGAAGGGAGGGGGACAAGTAGATTCATTGATTGCGGACAAATGTGCACATAGCCGCTAGTAAAACTAGCCTCAAACAGGATGCTCCTAGCTTAATAATAAAAGCTGTGCAAAGGCCATGAATGAATGAATCTTCTGTTTATTTCATTGATACACACATTACCTCATTGACAGTTCAGAAGCAAATGCAACTGTGTTGACTTTTGAAAAGCAGCAAAGAGGAGCTGAAGGAGTTCTTAGAACCAGCGTAGCCCGCAAAGGAATTAGGAAGGCTTGTTCTTATTTTGTTTGACTTTTTACAAAGTATTAAGAACCATAGGGAGACAGCCCAACATCTGTTTCCTTGGGCCACGCCCAGTAGGTGTGCTCAGCTGCTACAGGTTTGTGATTAGAACCAACTGTCTGTAAGCTATGATGTAGAGAATGTCTCCCTCCTTCACTCGGCATGTAAATACAGCGGTCCTGTTTGTTCTCCCAGTTGTAGCTCCGCTGTCTGCCAAGTTTCTTTGCCTCTCATTCGTCATGTACATTTGTGTACACTGAAGCTTAGCAGTTTGTCTATGTACTCCTCCTTGAGACTCTATAGGATGTATTTGCTCGTTAATGAGGGTTCTCTGTTCAGTAGCTTCAAGATCTTTTCTCTGTACATTTATTTTCAAAGAATTGCTTCAAGTTTGAGTCTTCTGGTATGCTTGTAAAGTCCCATTTTAATTTTTAAGAGTCGATTTGTAGTTCTGTAGTTTAACTTTGGGGAACCATCTGCCCATCATATGGAATAAAGTTTCTCGGGGGCCTTGGTGTAGACTTGGTGCCACATGATTCATTGCAGAGTGTGCTAGAGTCAGCAGGCTTCTTCTGCTCTGCTAAGTACAACTTCAAAGAATACAATTCTACATAAACTTTGAAATACTATCTAATTTATAAAAGTCAATAAAAGGTTTTGGTAAAACTTTTTCATGCAAGATGCTGTTTACAACAATGAACATGCCAATAAAACATTTGTTCATGTTGCTGTGTTATCTTAATCATTAACCTTGGGGGACAACAATGAATTTGGGTACAGGATAGATTTGTCATCTTTAAATACAGCACTTTGTTACCTGTACGGAATAAGTATCTTATTCTGTGATGAAGTATATTTATAGTGAAGTTGTCAGATCAAAAGATGTATTTAACTTCCTGGATATTTCAGAATCAGATTTTTACCTTTTTTTTTTCTCTTTAAGAAATAATGAGAATATTAGCAAATGTTGACTCTTTGGTTTGAGTATAATTAACAATTCTGTCTAAAAGTCTCTTGGATCTGGTCCAGGCCTTCTTACTAGGGACCTGGGTATCAATCCTCCCCAGGACTGGCTTCCTGGAAAGCAGTAGAAGCCAGCTTGCCAGCAGAGTGGACTTGGTTGCCTTGGCTCTAGTCTAGCATAGTGTCCCTCCACGACTGGCAGAATTCTTCCCATTTGTTGCTCCTTCTTGTGCCTTCTGTTCTGGGTCTGTTGCTGCTGTGTGAGTCATTGCAAGCATATTGCACGCAGAAAGAATAGAGGAAATGCTTCATAGAAAAGGAAGTTTAAGAGCTCACTTCTCAGTGCATGGGAGTAAGTGAAAGCAAGGAGCAAGGACATTTTCACAGTGTAGTCAGAAATAGGATGCCGCTGCTACTGCGGTTCAGCCCCTCTGAGCTTCCAAGAAGTAGTGGACTCTGAAGCCTGCAGTAGCCTGTCTCCTGAGCCTGAGGCAGGCCACTAGGTATTGAGTTGTGACCCTTCTCTAGGGATCACAGAAGTTTTGAAGGGCTTTTATGCAGGTCAGATGAATTTGTGTTAGCCAGGTGCAGACTTTTAGAACCACGTAGCTGTATTTCTGAGGCCCTGGCTAAGGTGAAGGGCATTCTAGTCAAGGATCCACAGCTCTGATTTCACTGTTAGGTCCTATTTAGCGAGTCTCCAGAGGCTTGTTTGCTGAAAGTCCACTTCTCAAACCAAGAGAATATATGTAAGGCACAGTAATTGTGACAGTGTGAAGGAGCCTACACTAGAGTGCTAATGCCTTGTAGTGAAAAGTGTGATACAATTAGGAAGATGGATGATCCCAGGCCCGGCTGAAGAGTAAACAGAAGAGCCATTGGTTGCCAGCCTTGCTGTGGTGTATAGTGGCACACCCATGGTGGGAAGCAGATAGCCTGATGGTCTGAGCCACTTGAGAGCCCAGCATCACAGCAGTGTAGTGGCTAGGAAGTCCATACTCCAGAATGCAGTGAGAATCTCCCTGCTGGGTTCTAGGATTTTCTTGGTAGTTGGCTATTGTCATTCTCCTTCTGGATTCCACCTCTGCTCAGCAACAAAGACCTCACAATTCCTGAACCTAAGACTTGTAAGTTATAGTCTGTCTAGTAATATGGATCCTTATTCCAGCCAAACAGTTCTGTATAGTTTTTTAAAACCATACAGTACTTTGGTCACTAATAGTCCCTTTTAAAAGCCATGAATCCAAAAAAAATCAAATGCAAAATAGTATGTGTGCCATTTTCTAGGAGGCTAGTAAATGGCCTGTGTCCAATTTGTAGCACAAAAGAGGCTTTTAGACCCCTCACCTGAATGTGCATGAGAATTTGAAGATGTTCCTTCAGGGCAGCCAGTGTAGAAGGAATCATTCCTAGATCTGTGTTTTCCCCAAGTTGGGTTTTGGAAGCTACCAAAACCATGGGATAAACTCTTCATTACTGTCTGTGGTCATTTAGAGAATGCAGGGACCAGCCTGGCTAAGGTAGGAAGACAAATGAGAGCTAAGAGAGGTGCATTGCTCCTGCCACCACCACTACTAACCATCCCAGAGAAGTTGATCAGGACAGGTTTGAACTGGGAATTAACTGGTGCACCCCATCCCCAAATTACTGGAAGATAGCACCCCTTTCTGCTTTTGAGTGCTGCCAACTTCCCCATACTATAAGCACACTTAAAATATTGAAAAATCTCACTGCTCATATAGCCTGCTTGTGTTAGTTTGTGGAAGTACAAGAAATGGTGTTTTTTCTAGTAACTAGACTGGCCTGTTGAATGAGCCCACTGGGAAGCCTGTTCTCAGTGTAGTCTGTAACTTGTATTGCTTTGTATTATTGCAACAGTATGAGCATTGTATCATTCATCCAAAAATAGTGTGCTTCCTAGCATACACTATGGTCCTAAAGCTGCCAGATTCAGGATGCAGGGAAGAGAGGTATGGTCTACCTACCTGTGTCTCCTCTTCCTGTACCACCACTGATGGCAGGTGGGAAAGAGATGACTATGCTCATGAACAGCCATCTGCAGTGAGGTCACTGTTCTCCCCTAGACACCTAATGGTAGACCTCCATAGGTCCCATCAACAAAAGACACAACTATTCAAACTTGACCTCACCTTTTGCCTCCACATATATACACCTAGATGCACACATCCATATGAACACCTACATGCAGGTATGTGCACACGTGCATGCACACACACTATTCAGAAATAGTTATGACCAGGATTGCATTTGTTCTTCTAGATCTCAAACTCCGACTTCTGTGCTAAACAGAATAACTCACCCAGATATGTCCAGGGCCCAAAACAGGATCCTGGGAACCTTGTGCATCACAGAGGCTGAAGATGTGATTCATGGTCAAGGACCTCATCAGGGTAAAGATCATCCTGTTCATGTGGGCTCCATCTGCTTACATAAGCCCTTGAGAGTGGAGAACTTTTCACTGCAGAAAGCCTGAGGAGCTCATTACTCCTGGGTTTGAAGGAGCTTGTGTAGTTTGGCTGTGAAATGTCACCTGAATGTGTTACTCTTCTATTACTGTAATAAAACACCAGGACCAAAGGCAACTTCAGAGTTTATTTTGGCTTACAGTTTCTGAGTCCATGTTGGCAGTGTGACATGGCAGCAAAGCAGGAAGGTGTGCAGCAGACAGTGACATTAGATAAGACTGTATAACCTCAATGCCTGCCCCCAGCGACATGCTTCTTACAAGGCTACACTGCCTAAACCTCCCCAAACATAATCACCAGCTGGGGACCAAGTGTTCAAATGTCTAAGACTACAGGAGACAGTTCTCATTCAAACAAACATTACCCATTTGTTTTTGAACACTTGGTCCTCAGCCTGCAGCACTGTCTTGGAAGGTTGTGGAACATCAGGGAAGTGGAGCCTTGCTGCCAGAAGTGGGTCACTGGAGGTGGGCCTTGTAATTTGTACCATTTCCCATTGACTCTGCTTCCTGATAGGAAAGTCATGTGACCAGTCACCTCTATTCCTGCAGTAATGCCTGCGAACATCATGGACAATTCCTTCAAATTCTAAACCTTGCCTCGCCTCCCTGAGTCGCTCTTGCCAGGTACAGACCAGCCATAGAAATAAGAAAAGTCAGACATGGACTGTGAGTCAAGGAATGCCTGCCAGCTTAAAGGCCGACAGAAGCTAGGGAGTGAGTTCTTTTCTAAAGGCCCTGGAGGATGGAGGATGTCAGCCTGGCAGTTCCCAGCTTCCCCAGGGGCTGTGAAGCCAAATGCCACATCTTAAGTGCCTGTCCTGGAAGATGGATGGGAAGGTGGGAACTCTTCCACTTTCCTTGTCAAAGAAAGGGGGAAATCCCTCCTTGGCAGCCTGGTCCTTTGCTGGGATCACCACCAAGGAGCCAAACCTTCAGTTCCTGCCACCACTTCCCTGGCAGTAATGAGATCCAAGAAGAGAGCAGGCATGGAGTTGAAAGCCACAGTCTGTCCAACTCTTCCCATGCTCCATTAACAATGGTGAGGCATAATCTCAGCTGAGCATTCAGGCCTCTCCTGGGGTCCTTATGTTTTGATAGTTAGCTCTGGGAAGGAGACTCTAGTTCGTGAGACAGGGCCTGTTACATGATGGGTACACACCAGGGTTGTTTATTATTTGTTTTGGGGGGCTTTGTTTTGCTTTTGTTTTCAAAGCAATTTTCAGCCTCATCATTCCTCAAGCTTCCTGTCACCCTGTCCTTTGAGAATCCTATCCATTTCCCCTCCAGGTCCCCCCTCTGACATCCTGGTAAATGTGCACCTTTTAGCCCATTTCCATGCCAGCCTTCCAAGCTAAGTACTCTGCTGGGGCTCCTCAAACACTCCATACTGGGTTGACTGTGTCAGTCACTGCTTGGTCTAGCTGTATCCTGTTTTCTACTGTAATGATTTCAGAGTTGGGGCTCTCATCTGG
Organism: Grammomys surdaster; assembly: GCF_004785775.1. Taxonomy (NCBI): domain Eukaryota; kingdom Metazoa; phylum Chordata; class Mammalia; order Rodentia; family Muridae; genus Grammomys; species Grammomys surdaster. The sequence continues at coordinate 5,208,346 of NW_021604629.1, forward strand.
GAACCCTCGGGGTGCATCACAACTCCTGGCTCTGAGGAAGCCCTTGGCACGCAGCTACCAGGTGATCCATGAGCTAGAGTGGACCTGGCAAGTTTTGACACTGAATACAGGACACTCCCTAGATGTCCCCTAGATAGCGTCTCGTACGACTGCTACTCTATCTTTTTGAAGCCACATTTCTTCATCTGTTAGTATCTTGTAAAATTCAGAGACATAATGAATCAGAGCCCCACTGCCCTGCTGACCTAAATATACAGTGGCCTCATTAACCTAGTCCTTAAAGAGCTTAATGTGTCACAATTCTGTTGCAAGCTGGATAAAATATCCCCCTGCCCAAAGACCTACTTGTTAAAGTCTTGTTCCCCATGCCAATATTGGGAGGCTACAATAATCTTCTTTATCAACCTGAGAGTATTTTTTTAATATTTCATTCAGTTATTCTGAATCTTAACATTCATCTGTAAAACCAGAGGATTTCAGCATAGCAGATAAAATACAGCAAGTCCTAACCAGCACAGGACAAAAGGACCCATACCATGGACACAGATGGCTTCATCAATTACATTTATTGTTTTTCTAAATGTTTACATCTCTTTACTGTGATATCTTCAGATGAGATTTAAAGGCTTTTAGGAGGCATCCAGTGCTACGTGTAAGAGTTAGTACATAGTGCTTCCATGTCTTGGAACCGAATGGGTTTGAACCATTTAGATGACACACCTCTGCACGTATCTATGAGACCAGGAGTTTCCAGAGGGTTCTGAGGAAAGGAAACTCGCCCTTATTGTGGGTGGTACCACCCCAAGGGTTGGGGTCCCAGAATAAATAAAAAGGGACAGAGGGAGAAAGCTGAGTCCTACACTGTGCTCTCTCTCTGCTTCCTGGTCCTCCATACTATGGGTCCTGCCATGAAGGACACCCTGCTTGAACCAGGAGCCAAAAGAAACCCTCATCCCTCAGTTGCTTCTTGTTGGATGTTTGATTATACCGCCCAGAAGAGTAACTAAAACCAAAGCTCCAGAGATTTCCACCTTTAAGGGGTGGGTCCTTGAGAGAGTACCCAGATCCTGAGTGGGAAGGGTGTGCCCTGGACAAGACTGCACATCCCCCTCTCTCCTCCTTTAGCCAGAAGGGAGCAGCTTGACTTGACCACATGCCCCTGCCACTGTCTTACTGCCTCTCCATAGTTTCAACACAATAGGATCGTGACTGAAACCTGAAATGGTGAATCCGATTAACCCTTTTTTTAATGTATTAAGTTGATTACTTCAGTTGTTTTGTCACAGTAACAATGCTAGCACAGTCCCAGAACTGTATTTGATTACAGAGAGCCTCCAAGAGAAGAGTCACATATTCCATTTGTTTCTCAGGAGATGGTAAAGTATTTTCTCTCTTAAAACTAATTCCCATCCAGACAAGGATAAGAGTTCCAACATATTCCGATTTTAAAAGAGATGAACTGCAGATGCCTGGAAAATCTGCTTCTATGGAATTTATTTTGTCTCTTTATACTACAGATTGTTTTATTTTATTTTATATTTTTTTGCATGAAGGGGGGGTTTATATTTATTGAAAATCAAAGAAAAAGTCCAAGAATTACCAAAGAGCAGCCAAAGTGATTTATGCATGATCGTTGAGGGCAACACATTTGTGTATACATAATTTTAAACTCAGGGGAAAAAAAGCATGCTTACACAACTGTGTGCAAGTTTAAATTTTAATAACTCTGGATAAATACAGAATGGAAATAGTTCCTGGCACCTGAAACTATCGTCTGAGTCCTGACATCCCGCCCAGCCTTCTGTCTGGACGTCACAGCTATACTTTACACAGCCTGGCTTGGTTTTGATTTCTCTTGCGATTGAGAAAGGCCTTCCATTGTTGCTAAGCAACTTTGCAAATTTCATTCACAATTCTGACCCAAGTATATTTCCTGCAAATCAGTTTACACAAACTGTACTCCAAACACTGGCTTTCCGAGTTATTGAAGCAGATGGTGGAGGACAATGTCCACCACACAGCTATTAACTTTAGAGGGACATGCAAACTAGCCTGACCTCAGTTCCAGGCATGCCTCGGAGGAGCAAAAAATCAAAAGTAAAGGATTTTACTCGCCTCCATTTGAAGGACTGTTGGTGGCACCGAGGCTGGTGTGGGGTTGATCGAGAACAAGAGGCTTGGAGAGAAAGCTCTCGGTCCCACCCCTGCCCCAGGCTGTGGAGCGTGGCTATGAAGGGCTATGCTGACAGTGAGGTAGGAGCTGGGGGATGACTGTGTGGGAGGCTGGCCACAAGAGCGGCGTAGCTCCCGTGTAGCCCGTGCCTCAGCCCATGGAGGGGACACAAGACAAAAGCAATGGCTACATTTTGCCAGGTCCATGTTTGCAAGGCAGGCACCCTCCTCCCTGTATCCCCCAAACCCATCACTGGAAGACTTCATCCTTTCCCATCCTCTCCCTTCAAACAAATCTTCAATCCATGAAGAGCAAGACAGCATGTCTATCAACAATGTGGGGCACTGCCCTTAGCCACCATGCCTGTCTTTCCCAAACCAGAGAAGTGGGACAGCTGAAAGAACTGTACTGCACCGTACCTTGTCAAGTCAGAAGAAAAGCTACTGGGAAGGAGCTGTGGCCATTCCACACCTGGGGTCACTCTGGGAAAATAAATTAGCCATTTCTATTGCACATCTACCAGCGACTCAGCTGGGTCTGGGTCTAAATCTCTTCCTCTCCACCGAGTAGCTCCACAGGGGTGGGTTCTTCAAACGCCATCTCCTGGGCCAGGCTCTGCTCCAGGTCTTCCAGCTCCTGGCGTACTTCCCCTATGAAGCCAATGTCTTCGTACTCATCCAAAACCTCTCTGGGCAGCTGGCTCTCCTCACTGTGGTCATGGCTGCCCACGAAGGCGGGCTTGCACATGTACACCAGACTGTGGATGGGGAAGAGGGTGGAAGTTTAGTCAAGGTTCTCTCCGTTATCCTGGAGAGCAGGCTTGGAGCATGTCCGCTGCATGTGAAGCCGTGGGGCAAACTCTCTGTGGGCCTTCGGGCCTCACTAACTCTCTACTTTTTGTTAGGGAGCTTCCTGTCAAGTTCTTACTGAAGAGTCAGCTGGGACAAGTCCTTAAGGGACAATCCTAGGCCTGCTTTTCTGTCTGACTAACTATTGGTTTGTCTGCCTAGGAACAGACCCTGATGATGGGGATTTGGAGGTTCACTGTCACACAGAGTTCCCTAAGCCCTCTGCCCATCTGCATCCCAAGCAGGAGGCACACTGTAACCCCACAGCTGCTGTATGCGTGGTAACAACCCTGTGCCTCTGTGGAAAGGAGAGGGAATTCTGCCTGGCTTCCCTATGACCCTGGATTCCAGTAGGACGGAAGGCTGAGTAGAGGTTGTGGCAGGGCAGAAAGATGTAAAGAGCAGCTCCTCCAGCCTGAAGCCTCTAACACTACAGGTGCCTTCCATATTGGTGGTCCTCCCCTCCTGCCTATCAGTGTCCTCCCCGACTACGATGGGATGGTCTGGACTCATTTTTTCCCACACCCTTCCACTAGAGCACCGACTTGGGAAGCTCCAATCACCATCTAACAGAGCCCCAACCTACAGATCTGATGCTGACTGGACCCCTTTATACTAGTGATGCAGAGATACCTCCAGCCACTCCTGCCCTACACTGAATCAATATCTCCGCCTAGCCAAACCTACTCCTGAGTCCCCCTGGATGATATTTTGGCTGCTCTCAGCTCCCAGTACAGTCAACAAAAGGGACCTCACCTGTGTGGCTGGCAATGGAGACCCCTGGCACAGGGGCATCGGTCCAAAGCGCCTTCAGGCTCCAGTTCCCAGGTGATGAGGTCCATCAGCTGACTGGTGGGGTCATGGCAGAGCTCCCCCTCCACGGGCAGGGGTGTGCACACAGGGAACAGCAGGCCTGGAGCCAGCCAAGAGTCACCATGAGGACAGGCAGGGAACCGGACACAGCCTCGCTCTCCTCCCTCAGCCCCAGGTGAGGTTAGAATTGAAGATGTGGAAAGGACAAGAACAGCAGTGCCAGTTCAGGATGGATCAACCCCTGAGGACTGGAACAGTTACAGGGGTCTTCCTGAAGAGGCCAATTCCCTGCAGAAATGAGGCATGGAACCAAGGCCCTTTAAGCAGGGGCAGAGAGCCAATAAAGGCCCTGGTCAGTGTAGTGGGAAGAGCTGGGCCAAGGAGTAAAGACAAAGAGGACAGAGGATCTGGGTGGACAATGCCTTGCAAACGGGAGATTCCAGGGGTCAGGCAGGGGCTGGGAGGGGCCTAGGGGAGCCACCTCTAGAATGTTGTCCTCCAAGCAAATCACTGAAGTGGCAGGTACCTGGAGGGACAGTGGGGCTGAGAAAGCAGAGCTGGGAGGCAGGTGAGAGCTTTCCGACACACAAAGGAGAGGGCCTGCACTAGCCCAGGGCGAGAGGCACTGAGAACAGAAACTGGGAACTGAAAAGAAAATCCACACAAAGAACTCGGGCCAATGGTGCCTTTAGGGATAGGGGAGAGGCTCCTGGAATCTCACCCATCTAGGAGTGCCCCTCCTGCCCTGGACTCAGGCATCCTGAAAGAACTTAGCTGGAATAGTCTACAGCTGGGAAAAATCAAATCTGGTGTTTGTCTTATCGCCCTACCCCATTAGGAGGCTGTGGGGCTGGTGAAGTCATTGAAGACCCTGCTGCATGGGGGAGGGGGACAGGGATGCTGATAGCACTCTGAGGCCCAGCAAACCCTTTGACTGTGAGACTGGGAACAGATTTCCCCAACAGCCACGGGAGAACACACATACCTCTTTGGAAGGCACAGCACAGGCCAGGCTGGCAATCCCTCTGGTTTTCACAGATGGTTCCATTGCTACCTTTGGTGGCCTTTTGGGAGCAGTGACCCCAGGCACATAGCTGGTCTCCACAGCACTCACTGTCTCGGGTACATAGCTGCAGAGAATCGAGACAAACACAAGCCCCGAGGCTTAGCCTTGAAGCCTGGACAGCCTGGTAAGTTACCCCTTCCCCCCCTCAAGGAGAAGAGGCAGACCCAAGGTGGGCGGAGCATTAGTGGAAATCTAAGGAGTCAGCACAGAAGTGAGGCTGTTGGTACGAGATGGGTCAAACCCCCAGAAAATGGCACCTGAGAAGGTGGATGCCCAATCTCTTCCACCCAGGTCAGGACTTGACAAACAGCACCTGTGTCTCTTTGGTGCCTCCAACTCAACTGTATCTTTCACACTTTTAACTAGCCTCAGTCAGAAGGGACAGTGCCTCAGACCATGGGTGGAGGCAGCAGGAGTCTAACAGGCTGCTCAGTCAAGACAGGGCCAGGAAAGCCCAGGCTGGAGACGGCATGCTGGGAGCAGGAACCCAGAGCCCCACATGGAATAGCAATTACAGAGCAACAAGGGGTCTGTCTCCAGGACTGTGCCCTGTGATGTGGGAGTGGCCTGGATGACAACAGCGGCTGTCTCTCCCAGACAGACTGAGCAAGATCACGGGACCCTTTATTTCCTGAACTTATTGTGTCTTTTTACTGTCAAAGAGAATGTCAAGAGTTCATGAGCCCATGGCTTTGTCCAAAAGGCCCGCTGAGTGGTGTGTAGGGTTTCCGTTGCTTGAGCACTACAGTGGGAGAATGTTCCAGCCTCTTACTGCCTCCTCCTCCTCCTGTACATTTATTGATGAGACTAGAAGCTCGGGGATAGCAGCCCAGGAGGATAGAGGTGGCCCTTTCCCTTGCCTGGGACTGCATGTGTGCACTGCTGTGTGTGCTGCTGTCCCAGAGGAAGGGACCAGTGCAGGACCTCCTGTTTTCTCCTCTGTCCCATTCTTTGCTACCCACGAGCCACACAGTTGTGACCAGAGATCATGGGGTGAGGTGGCTGCAGACCTGCTGAAATGACATCATGATTACTCCAGGAATCAGTCCCTCTGGGACTTCTTCCCATCACTGAAAGGCTCTTCTGGCCTAGCCGAGAACCCTTGGGACTTCTAATCTTCTCCCCCTGGCACAACAGTGGAGTCTACTGGTATCTTTACCATCTGCTGGTCCCGGCATGGCTGACAGGTGTACTTGAAGCTGGAGAACTGGCAGTACCTGGTGGGTCCACAGTCCTCATCAATGATACATTCCTGGGGGGATGGAGAGGAGGGGCAACATTGTCAGTAAAACAAAGAGGGTCAGGTAGATCTGCATTGCCCTAGAAGGGCAGAATCCAGGTTACTCCCCGTCTTGAGTGAGGCACCAGCCCAGAAGTGTCCACCAGCTCTAGCTACCCCAGAAGTCAGCCCGCTGGTGCTTTTCACCTATTCCTTCCCTGCAGTCCACATGGGGATCTACTTCTCAGTACCCCCAGGAGCTCTGAGCCTCCCACATCCACCACACAATCGCCATCTGTGTTCAGTGTTCCCCCCCACACACACACACACCCAGGGCAGGGAGGGTGGGGACTCAAAGTTGTTCATACATAGAACAGATGGTTTTAATAAAAGGTGCTAATGAGTCCCAGGCCCTGTGTGACTGCACAGGAAGGGCTGGAGGCCAGGCCCAGCAGTCCCTGCTGCCTAGGAAGATACCAGAAACCACCTCCCTTGGCATTGGCCCTGGAAGCCACAGACCTGCCTGAAGAGGGCCCTCCACAGGCTCCTGGGTTCTAAGGAGCAGCCAAGAGGCAAGGTGAGCTTTAAAGTGAAAGCCGGATGGTTGAAATCCCACCCTCCCAGCCCCGACTCCTCATGGCCACCAGCTCCATTCAGCTAAAACATCTGTCCATCTGTGAGTCAGACTCATGGTCAAGCTCAGCTCTAGGAAAAGGGGGCAGGAGATGAAAACCAGGCTAGGACATCATCCATCACCCCTTCTCTGGGACAGAACCTTCTCAGCAAGAGGGAGCTTTGGGGTCACTTCTACATTGTTAACTGGGAAATAGTGGTGGCACAGGAAAGTCATGGCATCTCGCAAGAGATATGGCTAAAGTAGTGTAGAGGGGTTATTTTTCCACCACAGCCCTTGAGTGGAAGGGCTCAGGGCTCCCAAATACTATAATCCGAGATGAGAAGGACTCTTGGAGGCCTGGTGTCCTGGGACCCTGGCAAACATTCTAGAAGGGTCTCTGTGAAGGACAGGACCTGCCTCATCCCCATCTAAGGGCATCTTCCATCCTGAGAACCAGTGTGGAGCCATACATGCTAAAGCACAGTATGACAAGCATGGGCCTCTGTGCCTGGGGCTGGTCCTCAGCTCCTCTCTGTGAGTTAAGGCAACTATACCAGTATATACAGAGCGTGTCTGGGGGATGGGGGGGGATTTATGCCCAGAGCATGCACAAGCTGGGTCCCAGCAAACAGGCTCTGGCTCTCTTACTGTTATAGAGTGCTATTACTGAGAAGTAGCTGGTGTCCTTGACCCAGGTCACACTGAGTATCCCTTAGTCAATCTTGTAGGTCTGAGGAGATGAGTGTTTGGTCCGGAGTACCTGCAGCCCTAAGCTGAGGGCCCACCAGGGGGAGCTTGGACCACACATATCCTACTACATAATCGTCTTTGGGTTTAGTACCCCGTGCATCAGGAATACTGTGGCCATCATGGTTATGTTGTCTGTAATGACAAACAGAGAAGTGTATGTTCGATATAGATGCTATTGAAAACAGGTTGGCTGTGGGTCTGGATCCTGGGGTACTGAGGCTGCCTTTCCTGGCTCCCCATCACACCCTCCCATACACAGGCAGCTTGGGAGGTGCAACAGGACACTCTTGATATTTCTTCCAAAACCCAACAGAAAGGGAACAGAGTGGGAGAGGTGACATTTGGGAAGGAGGAAGAAGCAGCAGGTGCAGGGGCAGAGATGACGGGGGGTGGGGGGAGGTGGTGTCTCTCTCTGCCTTTAAGAAATCTGCATTCAACCATAGGGGGGAACAAAGAGAAAGAAGAAAGTCTGATTCAGAGATTCCCTCTGCAGCAAAGGCAGGTCCCACATGAGGAGGAGGCCATGTCCTCTAACCTGGGTAGAACAGAGAAGCAAGGGCTGACACGGCTGAGAAATGCAGCCTTTTGTTCTTCCCTGAGTTCCAGCATCTTTCCTGTGCTCATACGTTGTATCTACATCTGAGCCCACCCTACAGCATCCCAGGAACCCAACTGTGCCCAGGCCACCAGAGTGGCTGAGACCTGAGGTAAGAGGTGGGGATGCTGGGAGACTCTGCTTCTTCCTGGCTACGGCCATGAAGCCTAGTGCTTTGATTTCTGAGGGCTGAGGACCTCACTGCCTTCCTATCTTAGAGTCTAGAAGTGAATGCAGACTGCTGCTCCAACACAGCCAGAACTGAAGAACAAGGTCGGAGTCGGGAGCCCTGGCTGAATCAAGCTGCCCAGCAAAGGCATGAGATGCTAAGCTAAACACCTGGCCCACAGAGGGCTCCAGAGCTAGCTGTCTCATCTCTGCACAGGGCTCTACCACAGCAAGGTGAGTGCCCACAGAACAGCACGGGCTCCCTCCAATCCCCTCAACATAAGATTCCTGTGAGCAGAAGTTCTCAGACAAAACAAAAAACAAAACCAAAAAAACAAAACCAAAAAGCAAACAAAACAAAAAGCAAAAACAAAAAACCAACCAAACAAACAAACAGCCACATACCCATGAAGAAAGCTGTACAGGATAGATAGATTCTCTGACTAGACTTTAAAGGGTTGTGGGGAGTCAGGATGTTGCAGGTCTTAAATAACTGTGGGGAGTCAAATGTTGCAGGTACAGAACCAAACTGTCCTGGGCTATTTTTCACCTCATAGCTATCTGTTCATTCTCACTTCTATATTTGATCCATTTCTGTGACTGTTTGCTAAATCTTTTTGTAGTGTACAAACTGACCCTTAGCCTCTATTAACCCACACTGTCATCAGATATCAGCCAAGGCCTATAGCAGCTATTTCCCCAATCTGCAGCAGCTCACCTATCTGCTGTACCTTCCAATGTATTCTTAAATACATTGCCTTGGTTTATGACTGGTTTTATTTTCCTGCTACTAGAAAAAAAATGACCTTCATGAAACAATTACCATATTAGAACAAGGAATTTATAGTGTCTTAGGTAGGGTTTTACTGCTGGGAACAGACACCATGACCAAGGCAACTCTCATAAGGACAATATTTAACTAGGGCTGGCTTACAGGGTCAGAGGTTCCGTCTATTATCATCAAGGCAGGAGCATGGCAGCACTCAGATAGGCATGGTACAGGAGGAGCTGAGAGTTCTGCATCTTGTTCCAAAGGCAAACAAGAGAAGACTGATTTCCATGTGGCTAGGAGGAGGGTCTCATTGCCCACCCCCACAGTGACACACTTCCTCCAACAAGGCTACACCTACTTCAACAATGCCACACCTCCTAGTAGTGCCACTCCATGGGCCTAGCATATTCAAACAATCACATATAGTTCCTGGGACCGTGTGCACTCATATTTGGCTCCCACCAGAAAACTTTACTCTCTCTGAGGTGATAGCAGCTGTTGTTGTTTCGTTGGTTGTTGTTTGTTTGTTTTCCTTTTTGGGATCAACATCACCACCTCAGTTTTAATCACTTGAAGGATTTGCCCAGGGTCTGGCCACAGGCATCTCATCTCTGTACATCTCAGCCTGGCCCCACCCTTCAGTACCAGCCCATCTCTTCTACCTGGGCCACAGCTGGACTGATGACACCTGCCTTTACCAGGGCTGAGACACAAAATCAAAGCAAAGGCAGCATAGGGCTTCCAGGCTTCAGTGCAACTGTAGCCACGTCCTGTCTGTCTGTATGTCCTGTTCCTCCCTCAGCCTGATAGCCCAGAAGCTGGCCATGGACTGCAGCCATTCTATGGAGGCCTTCTTTGTTGTCTGGAGCTATATTTAGAAAACCAGGCCAGAGGCCTAAAAGTGGAACTAAAAACTGTAGACTGGGCCAAGACTGCCTGGAAACTGCCTGGTGCCTTGATGTGACCCTGAAAGAGTGGGGAAAGACACAGGACAGGCATCACTTGGCATCTCTGTTAAGCTCACGGTTTGTCAGCAAAGAGATTCTGAGACACAGTGGTCAAAAGCCTGGGGCAGGAAGGACAACAGTGGGGTCTCCTCACAGCTTCCCAGGCACCCCTGTGGGGCTAGTGGCAGGCTCTCACAGTTCGGGCTTCATTTTACAGAGAAAAGTGAGCCTCAGTTCATGGTGGGAAGGAAAGCAAAGTTTAAACACAAGTCCCTCAGCCCCTTAGGGGGACACTCTGCCTGCTGTTCTTACTAGTCTCAAAATGCTCCATTTGGGTTGGCAAGCTGGTTCAGCCCATACACATGCTTGCCACACAAGACTGACGACTTCAAGTTCTATTCTCAGGATCTATGGGAAGGTGGAGACAGAGAACCACTCTGAAAAGTTGTCCTCTGACGTCCACACTGTGCTGTGACCAGTGCACTCTGCCCCGACAACCATAACCAATAAATAAAATGTTAATGCACCATCACAGACTTGCTCTCCCTGCCCCAAATTCCTGTCGACTTCCTAGCCACCGAATACTTCAGAGCTGCCTTACTCCGGAGATAAATAAGGTCATAGCAGGCTCAGTTAACTCCAATACAATTGTGAACTGGACTCCCTAGGAAAGGCCTCGCCTGTGTTAAAGATGCTCCAAGGTTGACTAATTAGAACTTCCAGATGTGGGATGTTGGAATGCTGTGTGCCTAACTCTACATTATCTCAGACTGCCTTTAGCATCCACCCACGGCCCACTTCTGTGTCTAAGCTAACATCTTTGTGATTACTGGATAAATCCTTCCTATGTATACTAACAGACCATGGCCTCCCACCTCTGCCTTCATCCCCAGAGCCCACACCTCAGGATAAGAGCACCATTGAAGTCTCACGAAGACTCCTGCAACCTGATTCACCTCAGCTTGGGCTAGTGGGGCCTATTCTAATAAATGAGTATTTTTTTCTACTGAGTGACTCCCAGCCTAGGGTTTACACCAGAGCTCTGCCTATCACTCAACACAACCTCCTAGAGCCCTCTGTTAGCAGACAAGGACTCCAGAGAGGACAATAAGGGTACACAAATGCAGAAGGGACCCAAGACTGTTCAGTTCACCAAAGACAACATGCAGGCAACAGAGGGCAGAAAGTATAAACCAACTGAAAGGTGCTACAGGCTGAGCCCCACCTGTCACTCCACCCCCTCACACCACCTGTCAGTCACCTCCCACTCTACCCTCCTTTTTGGAGGGTGACAGACCACCTTCTCTCCTATACTTGGCAGAGAAGCCTGCTTTACATCCAAGGAAACCGAAGCATCAAGATCATCAGTCTCTTGCCAAGGTCACCAGCAAATGGCAGGGTTGTACTTGTCCCTAAGCTGGGGCTTTGGAGATGAGGGCAGACATAGAGGCTAAGGGCAGGCAGGGGGCATGAGGTGACAGTGTTAGGCAGTGAGAGTTTCAGAGCTCTTGAGGAAGGGGAACCCTCCCTGCTGGACAGCTCTTTTAGGCTGACCTTGATTCAAGATACCCAGAAGGGTGGGTGGCCTCTATTCTTCAGTTGATTTTCACGTCATTGAATTCTAAGGTACATGTGTATGTGCATGTGTATGTGTGTGCGCTGTGTGGGTGTGCAGAAGCCTCTAGGTCAGTCTCCCCCCCCCCACACACACACACACTGCTTTTGACCTCAGAATGAAGCCAGTTGCAGGAGCCTGTAATGAAAAACGGTGCATCTGTCTCCAACACAGTGGAGCCTGCAACCTTTCTCAGAGACAGGGCTGCAAGTTGTCCTACCAGCTCAGAGCTTTAAGGCAACCTCACCCAGGGCTCTGGCTTGGCCCCTGCTATAGAGACAGCCCTATGGAAAGTCCAGGCAGGAGCCAGGGGCTGATGCCAGCCAGCCCTTATTATCTGTAAGTGCTAGCATCAGCAAAAGTCTGGGTGGATAGCCTGCTCCTGCCAATTCCCCCTCCCCCACATTCCACAACCCAGGGAAGAGGAGGGTAACAGTCTATTCCTATCCCGGTGAGACTCACCCACCACCCTGGACTTGGCTCAACACCCTAGGTGAGGAGTACACCCTGCCCCTAAGCCACAGCCTACACCGGAACTCCTCGAAGCCACCTTTTCATCAGCCCCAGATCCTTAGGTGCAGAGACATACCTGTACCTTGAAGAATCAGGACCTGGTCCAACTCCCTGGCCATGAAGTCTCACACCCCACTTCTCCAGGGCTTCCCAGTACAGTCTTAGAGCCTAAGTCCCTGAGCACTTTCTCTGGAGAATTGGACCAAGATTTGCTTTAGCTAAAGCTTCTTCCTGGTCCTCAATCTCCTTCCCTCCTTCCCTCTTCCCTCCCTCCCTCCCTCCTTCCTTCCCTCCCTCCCTCCCTCCTTTCCTTCCTTTTCCCTTCCTGATTTTCTCTGGCCACAGTTTGAACAGGCCTGTGCTATCACGTATGTATTCCTTGTCATGATGTTCTGCTTCAGAAACAGCTCACCACAGATTGAAAACATGAACCAAAATATACTTCCTCCTTTAGAACCGATATCCCAACAAAGGAGTAAATGATGCCAAAGAGAACCCCCCCCCAGGCTCCCATGTCTCCACCCACCTTCTGCCATGTTCCCCCATCTATTCTCCCTTAGGTCAGTGGAGCAGAGGTGAACTGGATCAGGCCTTCTCACCCTCTTCCATGCTGCTGCCTCTGCTAAGACCCCCCCCCCCCCCCCCCCCCAAATCTGAGATTCAGTGCTACAAACACCAGACTGCAAGGCCCAGCAAAGCTCCGAGCCATGTGATCAGGTAGGCCCAGAAATGGCAGACGGCCAAGTTCTTGCCAGGTTCCCAGTAACTAAATCCAGACCTGAGTCCCTAGAGAAGGTGTTCGGTACTAGAGACAGACAGAGAAGGCCAGGCTTCTGCTCACCAAACCCTCCCAAAGGGGCTCTTTGGGGGCCAGTTCCTCCCAGGGATGGGGTTTTGGGGAGGGGCTCTAGTTGGAGTTCACGGATTCAGACAAAAAAGGAGGTTTCCACATATATAGCAGACAGATTGTTCTGAGGCAGGGTCTTAGGTATCCCACCCGACCTGGCCTCGGACTCATTACTTAGCTAAGAATGAACTTGAACTTTTGATCCTCCTGCCTCTACCCACTGAGTGCAGGGTTTTAGGACTGTATCACTGTTCCAGGCCCCAGACCTTAGCACAACTGACACCATGAGGGAAGTACCATTCAGTCTTGGAATCCAGCATGTAGGCAGCAGCGACATCTACCAAAAATAAGAACAAAGACCTAATCCATCAAAGCCCATAGTTCTGGGCAAGTTCCTAACTGTACTGAACTTGCTTTTTGGCTTCTGTAGTTCTGCTTCTGGCTACCTGAGGTGTATCAACCAGGATTTGTTTTTTTGTGCTTAAAAGCTCACCCTGAGAAATGCTCAGGACTGTGATTGAGTCCCAAACACCCAGTGTAGTAGTAGCTAAACAGCTGGTAAAGACTTTTGTCTTGAACCTGTGTTCCAGTGGTCTTCTGGTGGATGTCCTATGACATACACCCAATGTCACCAGGCCTAGTTTATATGGTGCTAGTGATAGAACCCAGGGCAAAGACTCTCCAACTGGACTCTTCTTACCTACAGCTCCAGCTCACCAGTGGGGTTCGCTGTCCTCAGAGAGAGCTCACTCCCCTCACGTCATATCTAGTCCTCTATATAAATCAGCAAAGACGCTGACCACTAGTCAACCCCCTCCCCACAACTCCCTCCCGTAGCCTGAGTCATCCTTTAAAAACACAAACCTAATTATGCGTGTCCCTGACAGTAATCATTCTGAAAGTGGAGGCTCAGGGCCCTGGAGAAGGCTGAGCGTTGAACTAATTCAATCAACACATAATTGGAGGAGACAGCCGCCTTCCAGGCCTCAGTAACAGTCTGCATCTAAAATGCTCTGTAGGACATCGATGTGACAAGGAGGACTCAAGTGGAAAAAACCAGCACCTCCTCAGTGACCCTGAAGTGGGGGCTGCAGTTCTTGAGAGTTGAAGAGATGTTGGCCCTGATGATTCCAAGCTCCAAAATCCACAAAGTGAGACCTCCTGTGGCTTTGCTTCTCACTCACCCAGCAACCTGAAGAGGAACAACTTTGTATCCTTATAACTAACATCAGACAGGGGACAACTGGACAGGACCCTCACATTCCTGTCACCCAAAAGAGGCTCTCCTTGACTCTGCAAATTAACCACCTGTCACATAAGATCTGAGTTTAGTTAGCAAGGTTTGCCCAGTTCGAGGGACCAGACTAACAAAATTTATTAAGGCATAGCCTGTGCAAGCCCTCTATTCTAAGGACATCACCTACCTTCCCTACCAAGCACTGCCTGGAATCCAAACTCTGTGTTCTTGACATAGCTTCTGAGAACAGTTCCCAACCTGCTGCCCTACTTGATTTTCTGACCTCCACAGCACCCAGATTTTAGCCCACACATCTAGAATCCTTCTCCTGTCTGACCTGCAGTTACCCTTAAAGACTAGCACAAAGAACAGGTGTGTGGTGGCACACCTGTAATCCCAGGACTTGGAGAGCTGAGGCAGGAGGATCATTGAGAGTTCCAAGCCAAAGTAGTCAGAGTGAAACTCAAAAACAGCTAGCAGCTGCTTGGGGTTGGCCAAGATAGGAGGATACCACAAGTTTGAAGCTATCCTGGGCTACCTAGCAAGACCCTATGTCAAAAATGAAACAAACCATAAAACAGAAGTTTTGACCGTTTTTGCAATGTGGACTCTTTGGCAGTTGGCTGAAGCCTAGAGACCCCTCTCAGAACACTGCATCTCGAGTGATAAGAGGGCAGATGAGATTACAAGCAAGAATGACCCCATCTAACAAGAGATAAGAGTTATTGTTTTATGGCTTATTTGCATCCTTGATGGTAAAGTCCAGCAGCAGCTCTTCCTTGTGAAGTAGGGCTGAGCACAAGTGTTGTTTGAAAGTGGCAAAAAGGGCTGGAGAGATGGTGGTTAAGAACATTGGCTGCTCTTCTAGAAGTCCTGAGTTCAATTCCCAGCATCCATATGGCTCTAAGTCCAGAGGATCCAACACCCTTACACAGACATACATGCAGGAAAAACACAAATGCACATAAAATAAAAATAAATTCTAGCACTTGGGAAGCAGAGGTAGGTAGATCTTAGAATTTGAGGCCAGCCTGGTCTACAGACTGAGTTTCAGAACAGCCAGAGCTACACAGAGAAACCCTGCTTTAGAGGTGGGAGAAAAAGGCAACAAACTCTGGAGAGGAGCAGGTCAGAGGATGGAGAGTTTGAAAGATTATCTTTGGATACATAACCAGTTCAAGGCCAGCCCATGAAAAAGGGAAATGTATCTCCAAAAACAAAACAGACACACAAGTATACACAAGTATTGGTACTTGATAGTATGTAGCTATCGGTCTCCATTCAAGATTGCAGGAAATAATTTAAAGTTAGGGTGGCTGGGGAGATGACTCAGTGGGTAGAGCATTTGCTGTTCGAGAACATGAGAACCTAAGTTTGACCTCCAGCACTCACACATGAAGCTAGGGACACCTGGAACGTCAGTGCTGGAAAGGCCGAGACAGGAGCATCCCTGGGGCCAAGCAGCAGACAGGGTCGGTAAGCTTCAGTGAGAGACCCTGCCTCAAAAACAAATGAATGAAAGACAAATAAATAAAAAAGTGGGTGGAGACAGAGACATGGACTTTTTCTGAGTAGATCAGGAGGGTGATGCTGGTGAGTACCCACAATTAAGATTCTCTACTACTAAGTCACCAATATATCTCCCTCCTTTAAAAATCTACCACAGGGCAAGATGGCCGTATAGATTAAAGGTGCTTGCTTCCAAACCTGCTGGCCTGAGTTCAATCCCAAGACCCACATGATGGACAGAGAGAACAAACTTCTGTTAATTGTCTTCTGATCACACACACACACACAGAGAGAGACTCATAGATACAGACACACAGACACACACAGACACACAGATACAGACACACAGACATAGATACACAGAAAGGGGTGAGGGATAGAGGGAGGGAGGGAAGGAGGGAGGGAGAGAGAGAGAGAGAGAGAGA
>NW_021604629.1:5224558-5235310 GCF_004785775.1 Grammomys surdaster
GAGAGAGAGAGAGAGAGAGAGAGAGAGGGAGAGAGAGGAAGAGAGAGAGAGAGAGAGAGAGAGAGAGAGAGAGAGAGAGAGAGGCATGCTCCACATGGAAATAAATAGAAACAAATGTTTAAAAAAATACATCACAAAGAATTTCCTCAGCTCCTTTGAAAAGCAGGAAAAAGTGAGTAAACTCCAAAGCTACCCAAAACAAAACCAAAGTTGCCCAGCTCAGTACAGAACCAAGCCTTACCCAGGGCCTCTCCTGGCCTTCAAAACCCTTCCAGCTCTCCTCTCCATGAATATTTTCCCTCTCCCTGCTTCTATACACAGAATTCTTCCACAGCGAGGCACAAAGGGGGCTCCTGGAATTTCTAGACTTTTCAACTTAAGCCATGCATGTTAATGAGTCTGGAAAAGGTTTTAATTTGCTTCTGTGGTGGAAAAAAATGTGCTTGGCTTCATTTTGCTCAGAAGTGATTGAGTCTCTGCCTCACCCTCAGGGGCTGGTAGAAAGGACGGGCACTTTTTCTCTAAGGAGAAAGCCTTGTGGAAGTGTCCCAGGGTACTCCCAGGGACCTGCCCAACCCTACATGTCTGATTTATTTTACCAGTTATACGGTTGGCAGGAATGAGGAAAGACAGCCTGGCACATAGTAGGTACCTTGGGAAAATGAGTTCTCTTGATTTTCTCTCGCTTTCTAAATCCCAAGTTGTAGGGGACAGAGAAACTGTTCTACACAAAGTAGCAGTGACCTGACTGTGGCATTGGTCCTGGCCCTTCTGCTACAAGATACATGCCCTCCCTAGGGGAGGAAGCCTCTGAAGACAGGGACCCTGGAAACAAGGGAAGACACAAAGGCTGCTGGAGAGACCTGAACTTGCATCCTTCTGCTCCCAGGCTTGGGAAGGACAAAGTCACTACCCATCTAAGCCCCAGGGACCCCTGGTGTGGGACTCTAGTTTGCCCTTATCTTTGACCTTGGATGTTCCTCCATTCTAAGCAGTATTCTCTGCCTCCTGGACCTGACTCCTCAGCGGTCCTAACTGATGAAACTGTGGGGAATTCAGGCTGATCTCCTGGAGCAGTGCTTTCTGCATCCCATCACTGCACTGTGGCTGGTGGCAGCATCTTCTGACACTGCATACCACTCTCAGAAAGGGCCTCAGTGGCTGAGAATGTCAGAAAGAGGGAAAGGGAGACAAAAGATGGCTCAGTCAGTGAACTGCTTACTTTACAAGCACATGGGCCTGAACATGAAATTGGATCCTCACACTGTTAGGGCAGAGAAAGAAAGATTCCTAGGGCTCACTGACCAATCTGTGAGCTTGCAGTTCAGTGAAAAACCTGTCTCAAAAACAATTAAAATAAATAGGAAATGACTGAGGAAAGCACCCAGTATTGACACATGCACACACACACCCATGTGCACACCCAGAAACATATATACACATACAAAAAAACAATAGAGATATGAGAGACCACAATTTGTCTTTTCCTGTGATCTACAAGGCTTTGCTGTCCCTGAGGAGGGGACAGTCACTGTGCGTGTTGTCTCTGCTTGTCCTTTGTGAGTCAGTTGGTGCCAATCAGAGAAGCCCAATTGGTCTAAATGACTCACATTGCAATCAGGTGGTCGGAAATTTGAGAAACTCTTTCAAAATTACAGCTCCATGTGCCCTTGACTTTCTCTATCAGAAATATGCTTTTAAAGCTGGGATGGCCACAGTTTACAGGCTTTTTGTTTCTAGCTCTATCATTCATTCCTCTGTTGTAGCTTCTGATATTTAACTTCCCCAAGCTCCAGTATCCCAGTCCTCAAAGCATTATATGCCACAGTGTTACGGGGATTGTACAACATGTACAACCGCAGACACCACTCAGCAAACAGTGGATGCTAAGAACATAGAGGAATGAATGCAGGCCAGAAAAGCAATCACTCGGAGTGGACAGTTCCCTAATAAAACTCATTCACAAAGCTGAAGAGATGCTTGATGGGTAAAGTGCTTACTGCACACGCATGGGGAGCGTGACTCCCCAGCACCCATGTAAAGGCCGGGAGTGCTTACGCACACCTATAATCCCAGAGCTGGGGGGCAGTGACAGGAGGATCCTGGGGCTCTCTGGCTAGCCAGTGTAGCTGAACAGGCAAATTCCAGGTTCAGTGAGAGATGCTGTCTCAAAAAGTATAGTGGAGAATGATAGAGAAAAGACACCTGATGTCAGTCTCTGATCTCCATGTATACACACACACACACACACACACACACACACACACTCAGAAGCACATGTACCCCTCACCAACACATACACACATAAAGGAACATGTACTCCCTACCAACACACACACATAGAGGCACATATACATGTACCCCCCTTCCAACACTCACACATACACACAGGGACATGTGCCCTCCACAAACACACACACAGGCACATGTGCCCCCCACCAACACACACACACACACACACACACACACACACACACACAGGCACACACGCCACTTCATATACATTGTTCTGGCTCTTGTTTTTAAGAATTCTTCTGTTTATTCTGTTTACATTTTCTGATTCATCTACTAACCATGTCCATTCGACTACTGGGGCTCACTCCATTCCAAGCACAGACCCAGGGGTGTGACACATAACAAATGGAGCCCTCTGACTTCCTGGGACTCAAAACCTTGCAGAAAATTCTTTCTTCTGTACTTTATGAACTTTTGTTCTCCTCAGCCAGAACTCCCAAGAAGTCTCCCCTTCCGCCTTCAGTATCTCCCTCATTATCAGACACCCCTTCCTTCTTGCAACCAATCCTCAGCGGCATGATCCTCCTAGACCCGCCCTCTGTAGCAGGAAACCCCAGGCTTATCAAAGCCTGAACTGACAGGAAATAAGATTCCAAGTCTGTTTGTGTCCTGAAGAAAGTGCACAACCCTCAGCACTGTAGCTCATCAATAAATGGGGTGTTTGCACCCCAAGTGGGATGAGACATGAGTCACAAATAGAATTTTTCACTCTCCTGACAGCAACTGCTTGTAGTGTTATCTTAGCTCAAGTACTGAAATATCTGTGCTTATAAGGAAATCATTCTGCAATATATTAGTAATGTCTGCCGGAGGGTGTGGAATGACAGAGCTCTTCACCAATCACTTCCAATACATCTTCTTTTGTTTGTTTGTTTTGGGGCAGGGTCACACATAGGCTGGCTTCAAATTCACTTTGTAGCCAAGGATGGCCTTGAATTCCCTGTCCTTCTCCCCCATCTCCTGAGTGCTAGGATTGAAGTGTGCACTACCTCACCTGGTCCTTACAGTGCTGGGGATCGAACCCAGGGTTTTGGACATGTGTGGTAAGCAGTTTGCCAACTGAACCACACTCCCAGCTCCTTGTTCCTTAAAGAACTTGAAGTGAACCCAACGGGCCCTGTGAGTTCTCCAACTTAAACCTGCCAGACCCTGTGAAATGCTCTGTTTTCTTTGGCACAGGACCTGTCTGCACACATACAGTTTTTTTTATCTGTTTGGTCTGGCCCCTTGGTCACTGTTACCTCTTAGAAACTCATAGTCACTGCCTTAGAAGCAACCTTACAGCAAAATAAACACCATTCCTGATTGATCACATGCATCCCCTGAGAAGCCAAAAAATTAAGTCAGAAGAAAATATTTACACTTATTCCACATCTTATTGGGGGAGAGGTGCTATGTAGCCCAGCCTGTCCTCTAACTCCTGATCCTTCTGCCTCAAGCTCCCCAGCTCCTGATCCTCAAGCTGTCGGCTCCCCAGTACTGGGATTACAGGCTTCGCTCAGGCTGTCCGTGTGTCCTGCTCTTCCCCACAGAGCAGGGACAATGGCCACACAGCAGAGCTTCTGACCCACAGTAGTTTGTGTTCCAAATTCTACTGTACTGTGCTATTCTGAAATGCACCCCAGAGTCTTATTCCGCCTCTGTGATGCAGAAGTGATGCAGGTTTAGCGAGAGTGGTGAGGTCTGTGACTTTGTCTCCATCTATCATTTCTCACCCCTTCCTGGGGAGGTGACCAGAGATGCAGCTTTCTGCCTCAGGTGGGACACCAGCTAGGCTTGTCCAAGTGTGGCCCACTGTCATTCCTCAAGGGCATTAACATAGCCTCTGCCCTGTCCACCCATCCCAGCCATTCCCTTCCACGGACCCTGCATCCCACTCTGAAGAAAGAACAGACATGACTGAGGCCTCCATTGGTTCCATTTGGACCCATTTCCCAAGGAGCCTCTGGGACTTAAAACTTCATTGGTACCACAAAATCTCCCTGGAGAACCAAAGCCCCTGGGGTCTGATGTCTCTTGTAGAGAAATAGGGTTGGGGTGGGGAGGTCTTTCAGGAGGCTGGAGAGTGGGTGTGGGGTCTCATATGGAGATGTTGGGGGCATGGATTCCTAGACACTACCAAAAGCTCATCTTGTGATCCCAGAGCTCAAGCTATGAACCTGTGTACAACCATGGGTAGTTTTGAACACATCAACTAGAGACCCCAGTCTGGGCTGAAAACGTGGGGGCAGTAGTGCTGGCTGGAAGAAGTATGTAAGGCACCCCCTGGCTTGGGGCTGCTACACTGCAGAGGCAACTTCTGGAGTCAGAACAGGGAAAGTGAGAGAAGAGAGACCAGGAGTTATTTGGGGTTTGGCTTTTATGTTGTTTCTTTTTGAGATAGGGTTTGTTACATACCCACAATTGGCTTCTAACTTGAAATCCTCCTGCCTCTGCCTCCTGAGTATTGAGGCAACACTAGAAATATCCAAATAATTTTTCACATCAGGTCGCTGTGCATATCTCCCACTGCCTACAATCATGAAATTTGAGAGGGATGATACAGGCTTATGGTAGACACAGGATCTGAAACCTAAAGTCACTGTGGGAGGCAACATGGCAGCCGTTCAACAAACCCAAAACCAAAAGGCCCTGTGAGGGCCCAAAGAGGTGGCTCAGTGGTTAGAGCACTGGCTGCTCTTCCAAAGGACCCAGGTGAGATTCCTAGCATTTACATGACAGCTTACAACCTTCAATAACTCCAGTTCCAGGGGATCCAATGCCCTCATCTGGTCACCTCAGGTACCAGGCAGGACAGTGGTACATATACATACATGTAGGCTAAACACCCATACGCAGATTTTAAAAACGCCCATACACCTATTCACCCATACACATATTAAAAAAAAAAAAAACATATGCTGGGAATTCCACTCCTGAGTATATACCCACAAGAATGGAAAGCTGGGTCTTCTTCTTTTCTTTTTTTTTTTTTTAATCAAGGGGCGGAGGACCAGACACTGACATCCAATCTTCACTTCATTATTCTTCACGTTATTGTTTGAGACAGTGTCTCTCTGAATCGGCAGCTCACCGTTTTAGCTAGACTGGCTGGCCAGTGAAACCCTGAGAACCACTTGTCCCCACCACTACCCCTGGAGGACCAAAAACTAAAGGTCATCCTCAGCTATATAGCAAGTGTGAGACTAGCTTGGGCTGCATGAGATCATGTCATCAAAAAATAGAAGCAAGCAAGCAAACAAACAAAAAACTCCACGGAAGAAAGATACATGCCTTAGGAGTCAGTAAAGACTTCAATGTTCTATCCCTCCTGTTAGTACTGGTCCTACCACCTACTAGCTTGGATTGTTTTTCTGTGTCTCTGTTACTCCATCTGTAAAATGGAGTCAGTGGGTATCTTCCTCAGACGGCTATCATGCAGATGGTAGGAGGGGTGTTAGAGACTCCTCTCTCAGTACCTGGCACACAGCAGTCCATGTTTGCTTTCACTGTGTAGACGCCTCACTGCCATCATAATAACTAGGTATCATGGAACTCTGAGTCACACCTCCTTAGCCAGTATTTACCCTGGCTCACAAGTGGCTGGGTTGGGGGAGGGGATCCTTAATCTGATCATATCTGTGACACAGTGACCGAATGAGGGGCCATCGCGGCAGACCCTGCTACTGTTACATTTGTGATATTGTTTTAAAAACAAAACAAGATGGGTTTACGGCTTTGTGGGTTTTCAGAACCATGCTAAGGTCAAAGAAGGGCAAGACTCCACAGATCTGACAAACAGGATGCAAAGGCCGCTGGGTCACTTGGAAGAATCCCCAAGTTCCCAGGGCAGAAGACCAACCGTCACACGTCTGTACCAGACACTATTTGGCCCCTACATGTCCAGAGATCACAGAACTCACTGTGATCTCTGCAGCTAATGGCATTGGTCTAACCAGATTTTTGGTACAATCAGTGTGACTTATCTGGCCCACGCTCCACTTTCAAATAAAATGTTCCAGACTTCTAGGCCCAAAGCCAGGCTCTTGTGGGACACAGACTCTGCAGCCTGATGGAGACTTGGGTTTTGAGCATCAGCAAAGCTGCATCCTCAGAGACGGCCTCTGCCGCCCAAGCTGTGTCCTCCTGGCTCCCTGCTTGGGGATCATAAGATAGCTCATGTATGGAATACAGAGAGTGATAAAGCCTTGTGGACACAGAACATGCCTAACTCCTGACTCGTTGGCTCGGTTCTCCAGGTCTCCTGACTCAATCCCCACCCCTTCCCAGCTTCAGCTGCTGTTCCTACCATGCTCTGGCATTCGAAATAAGTGTTCTGCAGCTCTTAAGCCTCTTGTCTTCTTGGCTTTGAACAAACAATGCTTCAGCGAGGAATGTCCTTCCCCCCTGCAACTAATTCCCAGACACCCTTGCAAAGACAGCCTAATCACCACCCCTTCCGGGAAGCCCATCAAGAATGCAAAGGGCCTGAGTCTCCCCTGCTTTCAAGAGGAGAAGGAAGCTCTTCTGATTTACACAAGACTCTGGGGTGGGAGACAAAGGCTTTGACAGCAGCTGCACAGAAGCAGTGTGAACTCAGTGTCTGCCTCCCTAAGCTGCATGCACACACTGGGAAATGCTGCCTGTTGCTCCTTACACTTGAAGATTTGGCAACCTAAAGAATAAAACCCTTTGTGCTGGAGCATGTCACCTTCTGCCATGATAGGGAGAGCAGTCCTTACCTCCGAAGTCTATACAATACCCTAAAGTCTAGAACAATGGGGTAGTTAGTGTCTTGGCTTACAGAACAAGCAGAAAAATGATGGATTATGCAGAATCCCTACCAACCCACGAAACAAAGTCCTCTCGAGCTACCCTACCTGGTTCAACCCTGCTTTAGAAACTACATAGCTATTGTATACACCCATACACTTGAGAGGCTGAGACAGGAGTCTAGGGCCAGACTTGGCTATGACAACCATAGCCAGACCCTGTCTCACAAAGAAAGAAATTGGGCTGGAGAGATGGCTCAGTGGTTAAGACCATATACTGCTCTTCCAGAAGATCTGAGTTCCATCCCCTGCACCCATGCCAAGCAGTTCATAACTGCCTATAACAGCTCCAGGAGATCTGACACCCTCTTCAGGCCTCCTCAAGTACTTCACACACTTGTATAAACACACACACACACACACACACAAAATAAATCTTGAAAAAGAAATAAATTATCCACTCATGTTGTAATTACTTGGTTGGTTGGTTGGTTGGTTGGTTGGTTGGTTGGGCCTGGGTTCCCTTTGATGCTAGAAACTCTTTTACACTTAGCTGCCAGTAACACAATAGGACAGCAAACGAACACGCTAGTGAATGAGTAATGAATGAGGAAAGTGACTAGCGCATGGATTGGAGATAGTCAAAATATAATAACAGGGTCTCATGTAGTTCAGGCTAGTCTTAAACTTGTTGTGAAGCCAAGGATAACCCTAAACTCATGATCCTCCTGCTTCTACCTCCTGAATGCTGAAATAACCACTCCTAGCAGGAAGGAAGCGCGAGGGACACATTTTTTACCTAGGGAGAAATTAAAGCACAAACCGATTAAAACACCAAAGTCATACAGCTAATACGTGTGAGACCAGCTCTTTATTAACTTGCTAAAACCTTCTGCTAGGGGCATCTAAACACCCATGGGAAGCAGAGGAACAGGGGCAGAGGGTAGAGGGAAGGAGGACTTGCTGTTTTCACATTTTCAGAGGTGGAGGATGCAGCCTCTAAGTCACTATCACCTCCTCCCCAGTGTGACTCAGCTCATGCGCTAACACAGACTAAGCACGGGGCTGGTCCTTGCTGGGACTTACCAGCTCCTTATCTCCCAACCCCCCCCACCCCCCACCCCCACCATGGGACAGCCTGCAATGCAAACCTGACCTTTCTCAGACACTGAGAGAGCTAGAGGAATGAGCTCAACTTCAGAAGACTCTATTTGCTTCAACTTCAGCTCAGTGGCCACCCCTTTGACCTTGAGCACACACCACAGACAAGCTCTTTCTTCTACTTGATCCTCCCTGAGGACCACACACTGAGACACAGACACCGTGTGACAGCCAAGGCTGCACAGAAACAAGCCTAAAAAGTTGCTGAAAATTTGAGTACAATGCTCAGGTGGGAAATTCTGCAGCACCTCTCCTAACTCTAGGTGTGTTCAACCTTTGCCTAAGAGGCTGACCTCCAGGTGCACAAAACAAAACCACTTGTCTATCCTGAAATTCTGAATAACCTACAAGGTCTTTGAGATTGATTTTGAAGATTGTTTTTGATTTTATGTGTATGCCACATGTGTGCAGGTGCCCATGGAAAGCCAGAAGAACGCATTGGATCCCGTGGAGCTGGAGTTACAGACAGTGGTGAGCCCTCTAATATGGGACCCAGAAACTGAACTGGTTCTCTGCAAGGGTGGCAAGCACCCTTACACTGACCCATCTCTCTATCCCATTAAAAATATTTTCAAAACAGCAATCTATAAGGTCAATACAAACTGAAATTCCTCCAGAGGTTTCTACTGTATATTTTATCAAGCTTTTTATACATATTTTTCCTTAAAAATGAGATATTTTTATATTATACATGTATATCTTATGTAATTTATATAAGTACATCTCTGAAATTGATTTTCTTACCAATTTTGTTGAAAATATCCTTTTATCTTTTTATACCAATTTACATTAAACCTAAATGAAACTTACATACTTACTAGTTTTTTAAAGATAGAGTCAGGAGAGTAGGAGAGCTGGTCCCCGCCCCTCATCAGCTGCAGCACTTGGGAGAGCAGGCCCTGCCCTTTGCCTGGGAGCACAGTAGAGCTGGCGCTGCTTAGTGAAGGCTCAGGTGAGCCAGCACTGAGCGCCTGAGAGTGGGAGAGCTGGCCCTGCCCCTTGTTAGCTGCAGCATTGGGTGCAGAGCTTGTCCTGGTGGTATGGGTGCAGGAGATCGGGCAGGCTGACCAACTCAGCTACCACCCAGGCCCGGATCCAGGGCTTTGAGTTGGCCAACATGTACCCATCATCCATGAACTTTGAGAGCATGTGAAGGGGCTGGTCCTGCAAAGCCAAAGCTGCCGCATCCATGGCACAGGGCAATGACAAGATGTCCGAGAGGGGTCTGGGTGAGAATCTAATATTGATGGTATAGCAGAAGCCAGAGGCCTTGAACCAGACCAATGACTCATTACAGTGAACATTTTGCAAGTGAAGATGTGTGGACAAAAGGGTATACTGTGTGACACACTGTGACACATTGCAGCTTCCGAGATAAGATTTTCTTTGTTTTTTTTGTTTGTTTGGTTTTTTTTTTGTTTTTTATTTTCTTTTGTGGGAGAGGTTGTAAGGGCAAAGGGCAGATACAAAGGGACGGGGAGATGAGTGTAATTAGGGTACATGATGTGAAATCCACAAAGAATCAAAAAAAAGTTAAAAACAAAACCAAAAAGAAACAAAAGAAATAGTCTCATGTAGCTCAAACTGGCCTTGAACTCACTATGTAGTCAAGAATGACCTTGGCTGTCTGATCCTCCTGCCTCCATCTTCGGAGTGCTTGGGTTTTAGGTGTGTAACACCGTGCCCCGTGTACCCTGTGGTGGAGATGGAACCTAGGCCTTCATCCATACTTGGCTAGTACTTGACCAACTGAGCTACATTCCTGGCCTGAAACTCATTTATTAAGACCACGGTGCTTCAATTCAAGACATGGAGTCACTTACAGATGACAGATTCTTTTTTGGAGGACACTTTGGTTGAGGGCATAACAACCCCATAAATATGTCTTCCCCACACCATCTGTATTTATCATCCATGTCTCCGAGTGGCAGAGTCCTTCAATTTTCCATGTAATTTTTTTCCCTGTGGGATTAAGGGTCTTCTACTTGGCCTGATGTAAGAGCACCATATTCTTTATGGTTTAGGGACTAACCATGGAGGGTCACAGCAGCCCAAGCCACTTCCCATAGAACACCAGGTCTGTTTTCTTCTACAGAAGCAGGCATACACCTGCCACCAGGACTTACACTCTGATCATCACCACCTGCTCCTTTTCTCTCAGCTCCTCTCCTTGTCTGCTGCCACATGATGCATGCACAGAGATGCAACAGAAAGATCAGCCTGTGATCAGGACCTTCAGCAAAGCACCCAGGCTGAAGTAACTGCCCCCCAGCTACCTCCCCAGACAGAGGCAGCAGGGCTCTCCCAGACAGCCTCTGCTTGCTGTTTAGATCTGTTCTTTTCCCCAGCAGGTTGCTGGGAACCAGGGCAGTTGCCAATTACAGCCCAGCTTTAATTGTGTTTCCTTAGTAATGAGTGTGCACAGAGCTCGTGTCAGTCTTCTGCACGGATTCTCAGAAGGCAGAGACTGTAGGGATGAGGGTAGTGCCGAATGACTGCCTGCCTCCTGCCTCCTGCCTCCTGCCTCCTGCCTCCTGCCTCCTGC
>NW_021604629.1:5235320-5261797 GCF_004785775.1 Grammomys surdaster
CTCCTGCCTCCTGCCTCCTGCCTCCTGCCTCCTGCCTCCTGCCTCCTCCCTAGCCAATCTTGTGTATCTCCATCCTGTGCCATGGCCAACCAAGGGAAAGAGCTACACTTCAGACCTCCGAGCTGGCCTGACCCAGCAGAAATTCCCAAGGGGCAGAGTCTCTAGAAACTGCCTCAGACTTCTCAGGAGGCTTGTACCCTCCCCAGGGGTACATGCTCAACATGCTGTCACTCAAACATGAGGACCTGTGCTCAATCTCCAGAATCCGTCTTTTTTTTTTTTCTTCTTGACTACATAGTGAGTTCAAGGTCAGTTTGAGCTACATGAGACTATTTCTTTTGTTTCTTTTTTTTTTTTTAAATGCCAGGCATAGCGGTATGCACCTTGTAATCCCAACACTGGGAAGGTTGAAAGAGGTGGGTCCCTAGGCTCACTGGCAAGCCAGCCTAGACACTGGCCAGTTAGAGACCCTGTCTCAAATGACACAGTGAACAATAACTGAAGAACAACACTCAAGGCTCACTTCTGGGCTCCACACATAATTGTACATACAGAAGGACTAAGTAGACACACACACACACACACACACACACACACACACACACACACACCCTAATCCCCAGTATCTCTAGCCCATTCATTAACTTATCAGGCAAGCAACAGCAGAAATCAGGGTATGGAGGGAACAAAGGCACACTCATTCAAGACCTTCCTCTGTGATGTGGACCGGGCTGGGGACAGGAGAGGTCCGAGTTGGATTCAGGTCACTGGGCACACTTTCTCCTCACATTCATTTCTGTCTCCCAGGGATGGTATGTTTATGTTCTCATGGGAAAAATTAAACATTTGCCAAAGCTCTGTCAGGGTGCAAGATTCCACCTTCCCAGGATCCAACAGGAGCAACAGGCAAGGTGACTTGGTACCAGGGAAGCCATTGGTTCTGCAGTCACAGCAAGGCCAGGCACACTGCCTTCATCCAGCACCTCCAGCCAGAAGGATGACATCAACACCAGATACTCTCTTGAACAAAGAAATTATTGAGCCATTCATGGTTCTACTGCTGTGTGGCTTTGGTGATGAAATCCATTCACCCACAGCCTTGGAGTATTGGCTAATATCTTGGAGTTCATTAGATATGAATAGCTTCAAGCTAGGTGTGTTTGGATGGAAAAGCAAAAAGAGACTCACTCTTATATCATCTGGGAAGGACAGCCAATACAGGCATGCTAGGTCGTGTAGCTTCAGGACGTGTTTTAATCAGAGGACATAGCCCTGCAAAATAGTGGCTTGGCTAAGTAGGCCAGACTCCTCTATGAAGAAAAGCTTCCCGATAATGAATAATGGGCTTGTCCTCCTCAGCATCCAACTGCCATGTCCCTCTAATCCCCTGTCCAACAGAAGCACAATGGCAGGCCTGCCCACTGGCCCGAGAGGGGGCCTGGCTGAAGGCTTGACACAAAAGCCCCTTACAAAGACGTCAGGCCGTATCTGCATCAGCTGAGGCGCTCAGGTGAAATTACACGCCTCGGGATGTTCACCCTCTCACGGCTGAGTGTAAAAACAGACCAGTGCCTTACACAGACTGTGAAATTTCTAGACAGGCATATAGTGTTACTGTCTGGAACTTTCCATGGACCTCCTCAGGTTACCATACATATTTATATGAATGCTGTATTTAAAGAAAGGAAAGCATGCTGTACTTGGTGATCACTTTTAATTGAATTCATCTGGGAATTTTAAATCTGAAAAGTTTAGTGCCGTTTATAGCATATGAAAGTTTGAGTGGGTTGTGACTTTTGCTCTTCAGGATAGGACAGGTTCTGTAGTGTGAAGTGTTGTTAGAGCCCCCTGTAAAAGCCATTAAGATGCAGAACTATGATATGAGACAGTATGACAGCGCACCTTTGCTGTGATCCCTCGGAGGTGATCTGGCCTCCACAGCTTCCTGCTCAGAAAAAGAAAACTTGACATTCCTTTAAAGATAGCCCTCCAGGGCTGGAGAGGTGGCTCAGTGGTTAAGAACACATGTTGCTGTTGCAAAGGACCCAAGTTTGTTTCCTGTCATCCACATAGGGGCTCATAGCCATCTGTAACTTCAGTGCCAAGGGATTAGACACTCTCTTCCAGTGGGCAACACACACGTGTATATGTGTTTACATACATGCAGGCAAAACACTCCTACACATACAAAACTAAATTAAATTAAAAGATACTGCTTGAGAATCAGGTATACATATCTATAATCCAAGTGTTTGGGAAGCAGAGGAAGGAGGATCTTTTCAAGTTCAAATCCAGCCAAGGCTACAGAATGAAACCTTGCCTTAAACAAACAAACAAAGGACCCACAGGAGAGCTCAGTAGGTAAAGATGCTTGCCCCCAAAGCCTGAGTTTAATCTCTAGAGAGCTGACTTTCTCAAGTTGTTCTCCAGCCTACACACATGCACACACACACACACACACACAAACACACAAACACATGATAGATAGATAGATAGATAGATAGATAGATAGATAGATAGATGGATGGATGGATGGATGGATGGATGGATGGATGGATGGATGGATGGAATGAATCATGCCACAGTACCTGGTTTAATGTTTACCATGATGAGCCAAGGATAGGCAGGTAGATGAATGAAGAATGCTGTGGACATTGGAAATTAGATGCCATTTTCTTGACACTTGACATGACACTGGGACACTAGCCAGGCCCTTACTAAAGTAGACATAGGGCCTCTGTCATATGCCATCCTTTCAAGGGAGCTTGTAAAGCCTCCACTCTGTGTTCTAAAGCCCTGTCAGTCTAATAGGGGGCAAGAAGAAGGGCCAGGCTCTGGGAGAGAAGCACCCAACGTCAAGTCTTCCTTTCTGGCCAATCAAAGTGACATTTGTCCTCATAGAGAAACTCAGCTTCCTTACCTCCCAGGGCCTAAGCAAAAACCAAGGAAAAATCATGATGAGCCTCCACCCCCTGGCTTGGTTATGTGGCTCCCCTCTAGTGTCCTGCCTCCTGAGGCTACCACACAAAGCGCCATGTTTATGTCCTCTGTTACCTGATGAACAAGGGCCATGTAGGTTTTTCAATTGATGACCCAAGCCAGGCCACACACAGACCCATGAGGCCCACACTCAATAAATCTGGCAGGAGTCGCAGCACCCAGCACAAATGTGCAGGCTGCTATCCCCTGGCCTAGGGATGTTCTTCACATCTTTGAGGTCCCATGTATTTACCCACTCATATCTCTTAGAACCACAATTCCTCTCATCAGTACCCAAACCTGCTATAGGGCTGGAGAGGGTGGGGGCTGTGCAAGGCTGTCTTTTGATTAGGCCTTGTGTAATGTGATTATGCCCTGTGTAATGTGCACATGGACCTCTATAATCTGAGCATCATCTCCGGGGCGCCCTGTAGTCAAGAGAAACTATCAGTGAGGACTAAGGCATTCTTTCTGATTGACAGCCCTGTGAATTCTGTTACCCTGCCCTTTCTACTCTCATGGCTTCAAACCTAGACTCTGTCTCCTACCAGCCTGCAGCATAGCCTTCACTCAGGAGTTCTCTGATGTTTTCCCTATAGGAAGGCTGCCCATGGTGTGTCATGGCTGGCTGATTTGAGGTCCTCCTTCTTTCCTTCTCCCCTCACCCCCTCTCCTTTTGAAAGCGCGTCCTGGGGCCATGGCTCAGGCAGCAAGCATTTGCCCTGTGAGAATGAGGACCTGAATTCTACACGTTTGATATGATGCTCCATGTGTATAATCCCCAAACCAGGAAAGCATATGGAAATGGGAGGGCTGCTGGGCAGCCTATCTAGCCTCATTGGTGAGCTCTAGGCCAATGGGAGGCCCTGCCTCACAGAAGGTAGAAAGGGTTCCTGAGGATGACAGCAAGTTGTCCTCTGGCTTCCACACACCCACACATACACATGTGTTAAAAAAGAAAGGGAAGCTGGCCTCCCTCCCTTCCAGCCTTTGTTAGCCCTGTCTTAGTCTTCTGTCCTTTTAGAACTAGGGAAAGGTACATACAGTGAAGGAGCTGATAACTAGGAAGCTGAGGTCCCCCATTCATAGAGCGCCAATAAGCTCAGGCTTTTGGCTCCATGTCCAGGCCCCTTCCAGTCCATAGCATCCAGTCCACAGCAGAACTCATTCTCCCTTGAAAGGCTGTAGCCACTGTCACACAGGCCAACCAGCCCCCCAGCCTGTGGTAAATGTCTACCAACTCCCCCCACATTTGAGTACTAGGCCAAAACAAGCAGAAAAAGAAGCAAAAAGAAAGTTCTGACTGCCAACCAAAACACCACCACCTTCCTAGTAATCTGCCAGTTCAGCAGTGAGGTCAAGAGTGGGCACAAATCCCGGATACCTTTGCCAGAGGTGTGGGAGACATCTGGTCCAAGAGGCTGTCCCCGACAAGGAAGCATATTGTCTCCGGTGACCACATCCACTTGCAGGGAATTCTCCTCTGGCCTGGAGATTTGATCTGTGACTCCCATTGGGTACTCCCTGACTTTAGTGCACAGCATATCCTTGCCAACTTTAGGACTTTATAATCCTACACAATCCAGCACACCTTTTGACTAAGCCACAGGCAAACTGCAACAACAGTTATGGGGACCAGAGCCTGATGCCAGGGGTAATAAGCAGCCTTCTTCACCTTTAGGTACTGGCTCACAAACTAGTCAGAGCTGGGGCTATATAAAGCATGGGCCACCCCATTGTCTCTATACATTTCAACAGTTGGAGCACACAGTCTGTCACCAAAGGATTATATGATTTGAGATATCCATATCCATATATATGTATACCTGACACTTGTTCCCCTTTTGAATTTGAGGCACAAATCACAGCTGGATTCAATAGCTCTTGTTTTTGTCCAGGTATCTGAAGGCATGGCCTTCTCTCAGGCAGGAGATAGAGGAGTGAGACTCATTGGCAGGGACAAGGCTGGAGAGGGGTAGGTAGTCTGTTCCCATCCCCCATGGTCAGCAGTCTAGGTCTCAGACTGCAGTGCACAGAGGCGTGTCACTCTGGGGCATGAAAGGAGAGAGATGGTAACTTACATGGCTCTTCTTCCCTTCTTCATCCCCTACAGATGTAATAACTGTCTCAGAAAAGACCATCTGTCCACTCTCGTTGTTGGTTATCTACAGAGAAACACAGGTGTGGTAAAAATGAAACAAGGAATTCTGGGAAAAAAATCTCAAGACTTTGTTTTTCGCTTTCTGAAGTGGGAGTCCATGGGATGCCCACTCTCCTTTCTGAGTTGTAATCATGGGGCTGCCAGCAGACAGAGTTCCTGGAGATATTCAAAATCCACATCATCAGGTGACCATGCAGAGGGAACAAGGTGATAGTGGACAGCACAAGACTGGTGCCTGCCACCCAGTAAGTACTTGACACCAGCTATTTTTATTACTCTTGGGGCTCATCACTTGGTTCTCAGTGCCAAGATTCTTTTTAACAAAATTCCACCCTGACCAGTGTGATAGCAGAGGCTTGTAATCACAGCACTTGGGCTACAGAGGCAGAAGCATCTGTAGTTCAAGGTCATTCTTAGCTATGAAGTAAATTGGGGTCCAGACTGGGCTGCATGAGAATCTGTCTCAAATAAATAAGAGAAATCGAGTCTATGCATCTAGCCAAACAAGTGTCTCCACAGGAGGCAAGAAGGTGAGGGTTCTGGCCACTCTGCCAGCCTCCGGTTCTATAGAACCATTCGTCTCACCAAGATAGCTCTGAAACACACAGGGCCCGGTGCCTGCTGTGGGCTGCCCGATTCTGTTCTAGATCAGGAAGGATTCAGGGCCACTCCCGCCTCCTCCAAGGCCAGGACAAAAGATGAGTCTGAGTGTTCTAAAGTGTTCTCTGAGCCCCGGCTCAGCTGCAAGCAACTATCTAGTCACTTCTCTCCCTGATTTAGGTTTTTCATCTTGACGTTATCTTTAAAGTCGGTGCCAGCTTTACTACCTCAAGAGTCTACAGCCAGAACCAAGCAAATTTGGCCAGTATCCAGCAAGGGATGAGTGTCTGCTTCCCAGACAGCAAGGGCTGATCTCCACCGCCCTGTTCTCTTTTGCTCTCTCTTTTTCCTCCTCCAAGGTCATCCAGGTTGACCTCAGCATCACTAGATAGCCAAGGCTGGCCCTGAACTGATCTTCCTGCCTTCACTTCTTAAGCGCCGGGATTACAGACACGAGTTAGCACTCCTGGTTCACGCTTTAGAATTTTCACCTAAATATCTCATCCCTGTGAAAAGGATGGGCGTCTCTTTTTATTTTATTATTTATGATTTAATCCTGTCCCAGGCTCTCTTGGCACTTTTATTACCCACAGTGCACTTCTTCATCTCTAGGAAAAGGACATGTGCAATATTTTCTGAATCTACTTCACTGCCGCTGTGCACCTCGCTCCTGAAGCTCTGCACAGGCTGGTGCTCCATGGAACCCTTGAGAGCCTGTGCCGGTAGTAACTTTCCCCTTGTCGTTAACCATGGGTCATGGTGGCATATGCCTTTAATCCCAGCACTCAGAGATGGTGAGGCAAGTAAATCTCTGAGTTCAAGGCCAGCCTGGTCTACACGGTGAGATCCTATCTTTAAAAAAGGTTTCCCTTTTGTTTTGCTTGGTTGGTTGTTTTCCGAGACAGGGTCTCTCTATGTTGTACTGGCTGTCCTGTAACTAACTGCCTCTACTTCCCAAATTGCTGGGATTAAAGATGTACTCCACCACATCAAGCTGAAGGTTCCCCTCCTTAAGGTGAGCTGTGTCACTAATGAGCCACTCCTAAGAGTGAAGCCCTACCCACCAAAAGGTCTCTTCAACTCTGGCACAGGAACCATAAAAACCTAAGAGCCAGTGCCTCCTTCCCACCTGAGAAGAAGCCTCAGCTGCAGGACATTGTGTAATAAGTGCAGAAGCCATTTACACACCTGTACCCTTTGAATAGCAACCCCCCCCCTTTGGTTTTTAGTCTGCTTTCTATAGCTCTCACTTAAACATTTGTGGCTTGGTATCACCTGTTGACAGCCCCCTTTTCTCCAATGGGACTGCGTGTAGGAAGGAGACACGTCTATGTCCCACCCCTTACCTTGTGAACTTCCTGGTGCACGTGGACTGTGTTATTTCCCACCCTGGTATCTGTGCTGGTCTCGTTGTGATAGTTGGCAGGTAAACTTGCTAGGTTCACCTCAGAGGACGTTCTAGCAGCTGCTTCTTCTGCCTCCATCTGTCAGATTGAAGAAGCAAAATGGTTTCTTTCAGTTCTAAGTGAGGTGCCACCTTCTCTTCCCCTCTTCCATAGGTGCAAAGATTGGTGACAGTGGCAGGCCACTGAGTGGCCACTGGACATAAATTCCAAATGTTTTACATGACCTCAGAGGGTTTACCTTATCCAGCAAGCCTAAAGACCCGAGTTTTATCCCTGGAATCCACACAAAAGGGTTAGGATGTGATGCCTCCAAACTGTAATCCCAGCACAGCTACAAAGGTGTGGGAGGCAGAGAGGCCGGAATCATCATCAAGGAGCCCAGAGAGCAGCAGCAGAGACCCTGCCTCAACAAGGTGAAGGGGAAAACTGACATCTGAACCACACATCCAACATAACATACACAGGCACGCATCATGCCTCTCCTCTCAAACACTTCCCCCACTTCTGGTTTTCTTAAAGATTAATTAATTAATTAATTAATTAATTAAATGTATGTGAGTACACTGTAGCTGTCTTCAGACACACCAGAAGAGGAAGGACATCAGATCTCATTACAGATGGTTGTCAGCCACCATTTGGTTACTGGGAATTGAACTCAGGACCTCTGGAAGAGCAGTCAGTGCTCTTAACCACTGAGCCATCTCTCCAGTTCCCTAATTCTGTTTTTTAATCCGCTTCCTGTTGATCTCATTGACATTTTTAGCTTTGCATTGCCCATATCATTTTTTCCCCTTTAATATCACAACGTCCTAGGAAATGAATGTTAATATCCTCACTTGACAAGTAGCGAAACTGAGGCTCACAGAGTCTACAGGAATTCCCAAGATGCCCAGGGTAGCGTGGAGTTGAAATTTGATCACTGGTCTTTGCCCAGGCCTTGGTAGCCTAACCCAGAGGTCACCTGCATTAAATTCCCACACAGCCAGCCAGCGCCTCAGTCTCTTTGGCCACAGAAATGTGCTCAGTCTTTGGAAGCCTCAAGTACTAATGTCTCCAATGAGGAACAGGATGGAGACGAAGTGCCCCAACGTTCTCACTTGTAAGACAAGTCTCTTTGTGGGTCCCAGTGGGATTAAACCCCAAGTGGCCAAGACAGGATTCTTCTCAGGGCCAAGCCTTTGCTAGTTTTCTCCTTCTCATTTCTTTTTAATTCCTACAAGAATTTTCTGGAGTTTGTCCCCCAACTAAACAATTTGCTGCTAAGCCCTTGTTGCAGGATCTGGTGTATGTGGGAAGACTGAAACTCAGATAGATGGAATATCCTTCAGGAGTTTCCTTCCCCACCCCATCTTTTAGTGTCTCTGGGTGGATCTTCTATGGGATCAATAGATGGGTTTCTGGACCCACATCCCTTGTAGTCCTTCAGAAACATTTAGCAGTCCTCCTTTGGTGTCGGGCTTCTGAGGCCACACCCTCAAACCTTCTGGTCCTGGGAGCCTCACTGACACCTGTGTCACAAACAGCAGTGACACAAGTTTACACTCAGCTTTTTCTTCCAGATCTATCATATCTGCAGCCCTGGTGAGTGGTCAGGTGACAGAATGACCATTTCATAGCTCCACAGATACAAAGGCAGCCCAGGTTATAGACTACAAAGCCTTCCAGATGGTCTCTAGAAATCTCAATTGCAAGTCCCAGTGGGGAGTCCTGCTTGAGGAAATAGTGAGGCTTCCTCTACCAGAAGGTCTTTTCAACCCTGACACAGGCACCCATGAAAACTTAAGAGGGGTCTCCTTCCCACCTGAAGAAGCCTCAGCTGCAGGACATTGTGTAGTAGGTGTGCTGAGCTCTCTAATATGCTGAGTTATTTTGATTCTGGAAAACAAACCTCAAAAAGCATTTTTCTACTGAAAACAATCACTTTTTCTACCCCTGCTCCTCTCTCTCTCTCTCTCTCTCTCTCTCTCTCTCTCTCTCTCTCTCTCTCACTCATTCTTTCTCATCTCATGATTTGTCTCATGTAGACTAGCCTCTGACTCACTGCATACCAGAGGCTGGCTTTTAACTCCCTGCTTCCTTCTCCTAAGTGTTGCCGTGAGCCACAACACCCTGTTCCCATTCCCTAAAATACTACAACACCCCCCTCTCCCATCTCCCTGCCCAGAAGGCCAAGCTGGTGAGAACAGAGGCACGCAAACATGCTGACTTAGAAGCACACACAGTTCACCCAACAGTCTCAGGTGCCTGCCTCAGTGACGTTGTGCTGATGTTTTGAAGGTGTGACACTGCTACCATGGCATCCTTGTGAAATTCCAATCTAATCACACACTTGTGTGCATGGCTACTATACCTGGCACTATGAATAGTTACAGCACTGCCCATAGGGAAGGTGGTGTCCATTCTCTGGTGAGGGGCAAAGGAAACAAGCCTGACAGAGGCCACTGGCAAATGGCAAAGTTTGGATTAAAAGTTAGGTCTTTCTGATTTCAAATATTGTGCCTTTTCTGAACAGTCCAAGGTTCCCTATTCCCCAGTGACTTACACATTTATGGGAAGAGTCCCACACAGACCAGTTTAAGGATGACTATGGCCCTTATCCTGTGATGGTGTCTACTGGCAACTGAGGGGTTTAAGGAAGTAAAGAGTGAGGTTTCAGGAGGAGGAAGAGGAGGAAGAAGAGAAGGGTAAGCAGGATTGGGCTGGTCCTGAAGGATGACTGGATAGAGGAGTTGAGAATGCTAGAGAGTTCAGAGGCAAAGCTGGAGCATCCTGAACAAATAAGCATGCACACGCTGTGAGCTGGAACAGAGGGGCCATGCTGGGCACAGGAGGAAGCTGAGTAATAGGTCAACAGACATGTATAAAGAATATCTCTAATACAGATGCTGACCTGTTTTTTAACCAGAGACATCAAGGTCATTCAAAGATCTTAAATGAATACTTTGGTCCCTTCCTAGATGTACCAAATTGTCACTTCTAGAGACAGGAATCCACACATCATTCAGTTCTTTTGAATAACCAGAAAGATTTCCATCTTCCTGCTCCTGGAAACTAGGAGCCACAGCAGATTCTGTTCTGCTTGTGAAATAATTTAGAGACCAGTGTTGGAAGAGACTGGAGTCAGGGGACTGGCCAGAATCAAGTCCGGAAGAAGGGGCCTTCTGGTAGCAAAGACTTCATGTAAAATCTAGAAGGACCAAGATGAGCATTGAATTAAATAACCAGCTGCTACAGCAGTGTCACAGAGGGCAGCATGGAAGGATGGGCCAGGGCCCCAGCTTTACCCCTAAATAACCACATACCCTTGGGCAATGCTCCAGGCCCCTCTAAACCACAGACTGGATACCTGTGCAGTGAGGATGCTCCCCACTTTGTTCAGCAGGTAATGAGAATTAAGGAACTTCCAATCTGAGCATCAATATGGCACTTGTTGCAGGGTTAACAGGCGCCGGGACCTGCTCTGCTCTCCTTACAGCAAGCATCCTGTAAGGAAGCAGATGGTGAAGAAGCCAGCTTGGGAGAAATGGGAGGGGCAGGCAGCCAACAGCAAGCATCTGAAAAGCTCCCATTATAACGAAGTGGATAAGAAAGAGAAGAAACCAGGACAAGACAGGATGGATGGGAAGGAAATGATATTTTTAAAGAAAGGGACCAGGCATCTTTAGCAAAAAGTAAGGTTTAGCTGGAAATAAGGAAAGCAAGGTATTATAGAGGGTGTGTCCAGAAAAAGACTGTCTTAATGTGTTCTAAATTCTATTGGAACTGGAATTGTAGAGTTTGGCTTTCAGATAGCTGGCAAGTCCCCAAATCTCCAGGCTACTGATGGCTGAGCAGTCTCTCTGAAACCCCACCCCCTCTCTGCCAGTGGCTGTATCAACACAATGAGCTAAGGACTGTTTAATGAAACCATAAACTAAAAGTACAGTTTACCATGGAATCGTCAACCACAGTGGTTCCTGCCACCAGCAAGAGAAACTTAAGCCCGAAGCAGTAGTTGCTTCACAGCAGAAGAATGTGAATGCTGTTAAAAATGGCATTCACAGCCCATCAAATTCACGGTTATTAAAGGAGCACAGTCAGAAAATTGCACAGATAAATCCAGGCTTGGTACTGGGGTGCTTCCTAGGACTCAGTCTGATGGTAAGAGCCCTCTATAATGTGCCAGTTACAGGCCGGAGATGGAGCATGGGTAAAGGTATGCCACCAAACCCTGATGATCAGAGTTCAGTCCCCAGGACCCACATGGTGGAAAGAGAGAAGGCCAGTTCCCTAAATTGTTCTCTGACCTCCACATGTATGCAGTGGTGCGTGCGTGCACACACACACACAAATTATCATATATACTAAAACATTTCAAATATATCAATTATAGTTGTGGCAATGTGGATGGGGGTGGTAAAGTGACTCTATCCTTAACACGCACTTCTTAAAGACATGGGGTAATGAAACACGAAAACCAGGAACTTCTCAGATGGAAGACGTTGGAAGATTTGCTTTCTCTAAAGATAATCCTAGAAAATCAACTGCTTTGTCCCCTAAGAGACATCAACAGCTTGAGGCAGCTGGAAAAAATAAAATGCCAGGAAGTTACTTGAAAGCAGATTCATGGTGCAACTATGTAAATATTAACTGCCTCTGGCTCGTCCTTCTTCATTCTCTTGAATAGCAGCTAAATAGCAACTGTCCTGTGTTTATGACATTTAAGGAGCTTTCTGGGAGTTTCTTTAAAAAAAAAAAAAAAAAAAAAGCTGGGCTGGTAGATGGCTCCTATGTAAGCCTTCCAGCCTAAAGTCAGCCCCTGGAACCCGCGCAAAGGTGAAAGGGAAGAACCAACTCCACAAAGTTGTCCTCAAACTTCCATACACTCGCCATGGCACACAAGTGCACACACCCACACTCACACGCATCATGCATATATACAATAATTATAAATAAAAAAGCTACTTTTAAAAAGTCAGTAACCACAACCTATTAAAATCGTACACTACTTTAAGTCTGACTTTTAAAACAGCATTTTTCTTTTCTCTTTCTTCCCACCCGACTCCAGCGCTGGGGATCAAACTCAAATTTAGAGCCTCTAGCATGGTAGGCTCTACTGCTGAGCTACAGTCAGAGCTCAAGACATTTAAAGATGGCTTCCACTGAGAATCTATCACATGTTGGTAAGTGTGTGTTATTCAGGCTACTACTGTTTGTTTTTCTTTGTTCTTTTTTGGTTTGTAATAGAGGGTCTCACTACGTAGCCCAGGCTGGCCTCAAACCCATAATCTTTCTGCCTCAGCCTCCCAAAGGCTGGGACTACAGGTAAGTACTGCTAAGCCTGGCCACACTACTGGTATTACTATAACAACAAAGATAGCCATCATTTCCTGAGACCCGATAGTTCTTCTTATTTATAATGCCATCATGAGGAAGGCACTTGGTCTATATCTACCTGCTTTTCTTATACCAATTTTTTTGACCAGGTAATTTGCTTTTCTAGAATCTTCTCTTTGATCCAGAAGTGGGTCAAAGATTTTTCTCCATTTCGGGCCTTGAATCCCATCACTGATAAATGGCAGTGCTGGGACTGAATGAGAGACAGTTGGTCCCCACTGTCTAGGACCCCTCTTTCCCATCGCCACAGCCCATGAGAACAATCTAGGGAAAAGGCCCCTGACTTTGTTAGATGTGATGATCAATGTCTTTGGTTTTCAGCCAATCTGCACAACTGAAGCAGAAGTGTATCCAGATAGGCAGCAGTGGAACCATGATAAAACATTTCCATGGGAAAAGCATGGCAGTAAGGTCTGATGGGGTCCCAAACTGCAGTATGGCCATAGAGGCTAAGCAGTCCTCACTGGACACTGACATCAGAGAGCCCTGCTACAAACCTTCTGTACTGTGGCTGGTACTTCCCAGTGAGCTAAAACATGGAAGGGCTGTTTTCAGTGTTCCTGGGAATCCATGTGCATGGGGGAAAGTCCTACAACCCAGGTAAGGGCAGCAGGAGCCCTGCCTTGAGTGAGAATGGTCAGGAGCTCCATGAAATCTACAGCTACAGAATGGGGGCTTGCTGGGGTCAGGCTGAGCCCCCACTTTAATTACTTGACGTGCAAACTGTTCCATAAGCTCAGAAAACCCACAGGTCCTGGGACCCAGGCCTGTCTGGTAGATATTCATACGTGGCTGCTTGTGTCCCTGCCTCCCAATCCAGTGTTTCCTGCAAAGCCCTTCGGACTGGCTTTGGGGAATGGAAGGCAAAACATCCCCAAACTACACAGGCTGAGGCAGTATCCCAGCAGGCAGTGGCCAGCATTTAAAACTACCTGGGGTGCTTACCACAGTAGACACGGTAAGAGCCCAACCCACTCGTCTGGTTCACTGCAGTTCCAATCCAAATGCCCATCTCACAAGTGCCAAAGATGGCTAGCCACATTCTGATCAAGAAGATCCAGGCAGCTTCCAACATGGTTGGGGCCCATCTTAGGAAACGGAGCGAGGTGCCATGCAAAGGGTTGGCCCCTGGAAGATGAGGAACCAAAGTTTGCCTCTCATCTGCCAGGTACCACATTTTTTGGCACTTCGGCTAATTCTCACAAAAAACTGAGGTCAGGCAGCTAAATGACTGACCACAGTCCACCTACTGTTGAGTGGCAGAGAATCTGAGCCTTGGTCTCCAAAACATCCTGGGTGTAGGTAAATAGGGTTGCTTCTCCCGTTCTCATGCCCTCCCTTGGAACCACTCGCTATGGCATGGTCTTAGGACTTACTACAGCCCTCCTTCGCTGCCCCAGAACACATTTAAGGGAGCCAGACAGACTGCTAGAAGAGCTCAAGACTCTGTTCCACACGACTAGCATCCTGACTGTTTCTTGGGGAAGATGATACAGGCTCAGTGCCCAAGGGACACGTTGGAACTTGAAGCTTTCTGCAGCTAGCTGCCCAAGCTTCTGCAAATTCACTGCGCTGGGACACCAGAGTGGCCCCAACCTCAGCTCAGCTCCAACCAGAGACAGCAAGCTGAGTACCCGAAGACATCTGCGATATGGTGGTTCCAGCTCCCCAGGAAGAATTCTGCCAAGCCTCCCTTGGTGGACAGGGATGCATCCAGACCTTCTGGTTGTCAGGCAGACAGAATCAGCTGAGATTAAGGATCACCCAGCGCTGCACTCAGGGCACTGCACGTCTGCTGTCAGGCCTTTTCTAGCTCCGCACAAAGCCGGGTCTTTGGCCAGGGCTTCAACCATCGCTGGAAACATTGCCTCCCC
Organism: Grammomys surdaster; assembly: GCF_004785775.1. Lineage (NCBI taxonomy): Eukaryota > Metazoa > Chordata > Mammalia > Rodentia > Muridae > Grammomys > Grammomys surdaster. The sequence goes on from NW_021604629.1 coordinate 5,249,717, forward strand.
CAGACCCACTCCCTTTCTCATCCTCGTACTTTCTGAGCCAGGCGCCCTCAGGGTGCACCCACCTCCTCCACCGCGCTGCGCAGTTTGTGCTGAGTGTCTTCCATCAGCTCCTCCACCTCTCGGAACATCTCATTGAGCGTAGCTTCCTCCTGAGGGTAGTTGAGAGCTGGGCCCGGCTCCGCGGGAGTCCAAGTGGCCGTCGGGGCAGGAGCAGGGGCAGTGGGGACCGCCGCCGCCAGCAGCATACACAGCAAAATACCCCCGAGCCGCTGCATGTTTGCTCCGTGCTGGCCGCCGCCGCCTGTGTGTCCCGGAACGCTATCAAAGACTGCAGGACCACCCCTCTTGCCTGTCCCGCCCCGCCCCGCCGCTTTGCCCGCCCCCAGATGGAGCGAGACCCAGCCCCCTCCCAGACTCAATCCCTACTGGAAACAGTGGTGACCGCTATTCCGCTCCAGCCTGGATGCCCTCTGCACCCTAATCCTCCAACCCCCGTTCTAGTACCTAGGAGGAGCTCCGTTTGACACGCTAGTGGAAACTCAGCTCCGGAACCAAGGAACCTAAGTCTTCTACTCTTAATAGCAGACCACTTGCCCGGACCAAGAGACATTAGCTGGACTACGGGTTCGAGTCCCGTCCGTTTTTTTACTAGTTCACCGAGCAATTCTGGGACCTCTTGGCCTCTGACTCAGGCCCTAGCATCTCCTAGCCCTCAGTAGAGCTCGGCAGAGCCCACAGATCATCCTCCTCCCGGCGTGATACAAATGCATGAAGCTAAGGGAGACCCAACTGGGCTATACCCACGACGCTGACCATCGCTCACCCACTCGAATGAGCAAAACTGAGCTGCAAGCTGGATCTGGTCACGACCGGTCGCAGGGCTGCCACAGAGCAGCCAGAGCAGAATCCGCACTGTGCCCGGCGTGGATGCAGAAGCGCCTGTACCCAGAAAGCCTGCAGCCTGCGCCCCCCAGTCCACCACGCCTCCGCCCCGCGGGAGGGGCGGTTGCACAGCCAATCGCTCTCCAGGCCGCCTGCGACCTCACAGCTCACGCCTGTCTCTAAATCCTGGGAGGCCCAGTCTTCAGGGACCTATCCTCTTCCCCGCAGCCCCCTACCTCCGCGATAGCCCAGGTTTCTACTATATTTTACAGCCTTCTTGAGTCTCACCTTGCTACCTCTAAGCCCGCCTCTGCCTTGGACGCAGTCCTAAGGGATGGAATCTCAGCCCCTCAGCCATCACAGGATAGTCTAGACGGTCCCCAGCCAGGAAAATCCACTTTTGGTCATGAGAATGGGTCGACAGAATGTCAGCAAGTCCCTAGACAGGTGACATAGCGAGTAGCTAGGACCGATACCAACAGCCCCAGTCCTGTCAAACTAGAATGGTCTGTGACCTAGCTTGATGTATATGCTGCAGGCTACAGCTGTACCTGTACTTCATATTTAATATGCAGGATGCACGGAGAGGGGTCGGCCAGCAATGGGCTGTGTAACTTGAGATAGCAACCTTGTCTGTTGGCAGTTGCCTCCTCAGTGCCTAGAAAAGGGGTACTTAAAAAAAAAAGTATCCGAAAACCCTTCTCCCTCTCCTTTGATTATCTATCCTGATTCTTCCTCGTCGGTTTCCCTGACACCTCCCTCTCTCTCCTAGGCATTTCCTGACCTTTCCTGTGTCTTCCCTGTGCTGGCTAATTTTTTGTCAACTTGACACAAATTAGGAACACCTGGGGAAAAAAAACCACCTCAGTTGAGAAACTGCCTCCGTTGGCTTGGCCTGTGGGTGTATCTATGCAGCATTTTCTTAATTGCTAATTGATGCAGAAGATCCCAGCCACTATGAATGTTGCCATGGACAGGCAGCTGGGCCTAGGCTGTGTAAGAAAAGTGACTGAGCAAGCCAGAGGAGAAAAGGACAGTCAAGTGTCTTCCTCCATCACCTCTAGTTCAGTTCCTACACCAGGCTTTGAACTCCTGGCCTGGCTTCCTTTGATGATGGAGTATAAGCCTGTAAGATGTCATGAACCCTTTCCTCCCCGAGTGGCTTTTAATCATGATCTTTATCACAGCAATAGAAAGCCAAACTGGAACATGCTTCATCTGTCCTCTGCGGTAGCTAGTTCAGTTCGCTCCCAGGTCACTGACTTGCTGGAATCTCTTCACCAGCCCCTCCTCTGCCCACCCACCAGGAACCAGGAGCTCCATTGTATCTGCAGAGCCTCCAGCCTACATACCTGATCCCTGAGAAACAAAGTGAGGCAGTAAGGTTATAACAATAGCTTCTGTACACCGATACAGTGACGTGGTTAGTAGGCAAGCATTATTTATTTATTTACTTATTTTTATTATTCAGTTTTACTCATTGAATTTTCAGCAGCCTTTTGAGGTTGATGCTGCTACCTTTGGTCTCAAATAAGGACCCTTTCTTAAGGTCCCAAACTAGCAAGGTGTTAGATGAGGATTTGAACCCAATAAACCACCTCTAGAGCTTCTACCTTTAAACACAATACTCCTTTGCTACACTTCAGCTGGGAAGTATCTGAGGTGACTTAGGAGCAGAAGACAAATAATTTCCCTGGGAAAAACATAGAAAATAAGTGTTTGAGATGGCGATTACTGTGTCATGTCCATACACCTGAGTCCATAGGATTGGCTGCTGAAAGGAGGCTTTTCTGAGGCCTTCTTTCTACTAGGCAACTGCTTGCCACTGATGAGAGAGGGGTGGGGGGTGTCACTGTTGTATAGGCAGAGAATGGGGATGGGCACTCCGTCAATGTCTACAGACTTGCCTCTGGCCAAGCTAAGACATCCCGCCATCCTTCAACTTCTAAGCCTCTATTAGAGACTTACGGAGTCTAAGGAAAGCTCTCTCCCAGCATGCTTTGCTCTGCCCTCCTGGGTGTCTGCCAGGTCCTGCTCAGTCACTTGTTAGCTTTCTGGAGATGGCTGACCCCATGCTAGGAGCCTTCTCCTGAGTTTCTAGATCCCCTGCTTGTGACTGTGGCTCAGTGTTCACTCACCAACAGAGATGAAAGCTGACCTGGAGGGTGTGTGTGTGTGTGTGTGTGTGTGTGTGTGTGTGTATCATATCCAGTGTCGGGTGAGGAATTGCAAGAGGCCAAATTTGCTATCCAGCCCTCTATGTGGCTGTAAAATACTGAGGATCTCCCCACATAAGCCCTGTCTCCCTCCTTAGGTCTTACTTCTTTCTTTTTTTTTTTAAATATCTTTTTTTAATTTATTTATTATATGTAAGTACACTGTAGCTGTCTTCAGACACCCCACAACAGGGTATCAGATATCATTACAGATGGTTGTGAGCCACCATGTGGTTGCTGGGATTTGAACTCATGACCTCTGGAAGAGCAGTTAGTGCTCTTAACCACTGAGCCATCTCGCCAGCCCCTAGGTCTTACTTCTGACCAAGTTACAAAGGCTGTTCCTAATGGCAACCGAAGGGCTGTGCTTTCTCATAAAGGAAATATCAATTTTGTGATCACATTCTTTGCAGAACAGTTTTCCAGATAAATAGTTTTGTTATTAAACAAAACTATCACAGAAAGAAATGAAACTATTACATGACTCAATTATAAGGTCTCTACCTGCCTAACTTTGAGCCAGTCTAACAAATAGCCCCAGGCTGGTAGCAGAGGCACTGAGCAAGCTGTAGCGATGGATACCACCCCAGTGCAGATATGCTTGGCTCTGAAGAGCTTGGATGGGGGCAAAGAAACCCCAGTTACTCTAGAGACTGGCAGAGGAGTCCCTATGTTGGTGACTTTTGTGAGATGAAGGGATAAGGGGCGGGGGCTGGAGCAGAGTGGGGACAGATCTGCACAGGTTTGTTATGTTTGTCAAAACGAACCTTCTGAAGCTCCACACTTGGAATTCTATCTTTGTCCAAGATCTAAATGCACGAGGGACATCAGGGACAGCGGAGATGTTAGTGACTTCTCTGCCACTGTGATAAACACCATGGCCAAAGGCAGCTTAAAGAAGAGAGAGTTTATTTTGGCTTACAGTCCCAGAGGAATAAGGGTTCATGCAGGGAAGGCGTTGGCAACTGTGAAACCAAAGCAGGAACAAGAAAAATACACCTTGCAAGTTAACAGGAGACCTACGCAGGAAGAGTATACCTCGCAGGTTAAGGGTTACATTTGCAGTTAAGACAGTTAATAAGTGCCTGTTGGCCCTATGCATGTTTGTTCCATCTGCACCAGACATGGTGAATTGTGAATTTTGCCTTTTTAAACCCTTGAAAAAATGTGACTCATAGCCATTTCCTGGGAACCAAGAGATGGACCTGGCTAGAGGACATTGACCTGGCCAGGACTTAACTAAAGCTTGCCTCAAGGTTGGTTTAAAATTTTGGTCATGTTCTTATTCTTGACTGGTGGAAACAACACATCAAGCAGCAGGAACAAGAATCTGAGAATTCATATCTTTAATTATAAACATGAGGCAGAGAGAAAAAACTGGAATTAGGTGAGTATGAGTATATATAATCTCAAAGCTCACTCCACAGTGACCTACTCCCTCTATCAACTGGGGACCAAGTGTTCAGATACCCTAGCCTGTAGGGGACATCTCCCATTCAAACCACCATAGGGAGTGTGGGTTTGTTTATTTGTCTTCATCCAGAGGCTTGGGAGCACTTTTTGGAATAATTATGCAACATTCTGAACTCTCACATTTTCTCTCTTGGAGAAACAACTGTGACATAAGCATCTCATTTCGAGGATGAAGACACGGTCCCAGCACACTCGCCACTCACTAGACATTTCCTAGAGAGTTGGATGCTGCTCAGAGCTTTGCATCTGGCTGTCCACCCCCTGGAAATGCATGCACGAGGAGGCCTGTACCGTGCTGCTCATCAAAGCCCTGTACGTGCTGCTGGGCATCCAAGGGCCACTTACTGGCACTTTTGAGGAGGAGAGAGGATAAACTGGGCTTTCACAGCTCAGTGCTGTGATGCAAAGAATGAGTGGCACTGATAGGCAACAATATTGCTAAATCTCAGGAACTTCATGTAAAGTTGGAAGAGGCAGTTTGCAAAATGTAATTCACTGACTACCATATGTGCATATTTTTAAAACACGAAATAAGAGTAGATATTATTTATGAGTTCTTGCAAATAGTAACAAACACAGATATAACACAGGCATATATGTATAGCCTGCTTCTGAGTGAGAGGCAGAAGAAAACACACATAAGCCTGTTTTCTAATACAGTTATATATTAGAGGCCAGGCTGGCCTTACTGTGTAAGTGAGATGTTTACTTTAATTCCTAATTCTCCTGCTTCTACCTTCCATCCAGTGCCACTTGGCCCTCTCCATCTCAAATGGATTATGGCGAATATAAGTTGAAATGGTTCATAAGGTTAACGTGCTTTGCCACAATTGTTTCTTTTTGTAAAGTTATTTGAAGGTGTTATGGAGAATGCACTTGAACATAGTTAAGTATGCTCATTACATATTTTCTGAATCTCCAGACAGATCCAACCGTGCTGTGTTATGTGTGTGCTGTGTTGTGTGTTTGTACTGCTTAGTTTTGTTGACTCGACACTAACTAGAGTCATCTTGAAAGAGGGGACTTCAACTGAGGAGAAATTGTTCCCATCAAATTGACCCCTTGGCAAATTTATGGGTCTATTTTCTTGATTGACAGTTGATGTGAGAGGGCGCATCCCACTGTGAGCAGTGTTAAACCTGGTCCTGACTTCTTTTAGTGATTCACCATGATTCAGACAAGTAACCCAATAAATTCTCTCCCCCATATAAGTTGGAATGCAATGAATGGAGTTATAGGTAGAGAAAATGTCTCTGGCAGCTGTTTTCATGGCTCAAATGAAAAAAGTGAGGTTATACATGGCTCGTGTCCCTGCAAACACCTTCAATCCATTCCAGAGCGGCCACAGGAACACACCAAATAAAGTCAAGCCTGTGAGGCCCCAATGCCTTGAAGAACAAGTAAACAGACAAGGCGGGGCAGGGGAGGGCAGATGACACAAAGGTCACAAAGCTGACTCCTCATAAAGTACTTGAAGAGCACCATCCCTGCTCCATCTCGTATCAAGAGGGTGGAGAGCAGGTTGTTATGGCATTCCACTCCGTTTAACTGAGGATGGACAGCTCAACAAAGCTGCAGCCATCTCCCTCTCTCTTGAACTTGAGGCTGAGGAAACCATCCAAATGAAGAGAGAGAAACCCAAGTCAAGTTCATGAGTCTGGGGGAGAAGAAGTGGAGACAGAGGTCGAGACACCGCCCAGACTCTGGTTTCTTATGAATCTTTCTGAGATCCAGCTGAGATGTCTGTCCTTGGATTCTTCAAGTCCTTGGAGATTGTTCCAGGAGCCTCACAGATACTCACCCCATAGACAAGTGTTGTGTTTCCATGTAGTCTGATCAGTTTGGTGAATACTTTGCTCTCCTCCGTTCTTCCAGTTTCATCTGTTTACTTATTTGAGGCAGTCTCATGTAACCAAGGCTAGCTTCCAGTTCACTAATGGCAAAGGTGACCTGACTCCCAAATCATTCCACTTCCACCTGCCAAACGCCTGGATTGCAAGTGTGAACACTGCCTGGCTTGCTTTCCTTCATTTTAAGGAGACAATTCTCTTCAAGGTAGTCTATTTACTCATGGGAGTTTACTGTCTTTCCTTGAGATGCCTAAGAAGCAGGACCATCTGGTCCCACTGAACAGAGACAAGTCACCAAGAGCAGCTCCCTTTATTAGCCAGCCTCTGCTTGGCAATGCTTTACACACAGTTTTCTGGAGCCTTCCCTGATCCTGCCTGTAACATAAAATAGTTCAGAAAAAAATGGTGCCAAGATTTTTCTGAATGGAAACTCCATCTGCCCTTGGAAAGACTGTCTACGTGGATTCATGGTTTCCATGAGTAACAGCCACTGAATATCCAAAATATATGTTTCTTTTGCCAAGTTTCCATGGGTGATGCAAAAGAGATCCATAGGACCTTATTCCTGGCCATCACTCTTTAGCACAGCACAGGAGGAGAACCTTGAGGCTGGTTGCCTTGTTTCTCTGGCTAGCAGGTGGATCCGTGAGCTCTCTGTGTTATCATATGTGTCTGAAATGGGGGATGACTAACAAGCAGGAAGAGTATTTTGGTGGAACCAGTTCACAAAAGGAAATGTGGCAAAGCCTGATGGTGAATAGTTATATTACAGAACCCAGTCCTCCAAGCAAAGCAGCCTGCTTTCAGAAGACCATAGGGAGCAGGCCTGCTGAGTCCCCTCAGAAGTAGGAGGTTCAGAGAGACAATGGATGCTCCTTTGTGATTCAAGACACACACACACACACACACACACACACACACACACACACACTACCACCACCCCCCTCCTTACCCTTCCCAGCCAGCTGAACACAATTCTCACAATTCTACCCCAATCACTCAGGCTCTCAGAGGTGCTATCCCACAGACTATGGAGGGTTATGGGGAAGCCATCATCCCTATTGGATAGAGACGTCCTGGTGTGGCCACTTAGAGATCTCCACACTGCTGCAAGTAGCCTCTCACCCACGCTCTGTAAGGAGGAAGCCCAGATGATCTCACTGGTTGCCCTCAGGGTAAACTTTGATGAAATCCCACTTTAGTTTGTCATCAAGGCCTTACAGGTAGATGATGTTCATATCTCCTGGGGAAGGAATATTTGAAACAGGAGGCGGAGGCAAGAGAGTGGGGAACTCAAGATTATCCTCAAGCTATCAACTATAAAGGAAGAAAACTAAAAATGCATTTAACCAGTCCCCCCACCCTACCTCTTGGGGTCTGAATATGTGTTTATTTCTTCTCTAGGACAGTTTGTCTGATTTGTTTGTTTTAAAATGCTGGTTGAATAGGATCCATATCACTTATATAGATGTTTGCTGATAAATCCAGGTTCCTGGTTGTTGTGTTTAGAGGTGCTGACTTGGTAGGTGTGACATGGGGTTCCTTTCATGCTGTGGTCCAGTCTGGCTCCGGAGACCACTAGGAAGCATCCTGTTAACATTAGGCCTCACCACAAAGCTCTTCTTCTGTCCTCTCATCAGCTTCTCCTCTAGCTTCTGGGTTAGCTTCCTCACACTCAGCAGTGCCGTCCATCCTCCTGATGTTCTTAGAAACTGCTGGAGGAGTGGGAGGAGGAGTGGGAGGACGGGTGTACTGAGAGCTTGACAGTACTGGGGTCAGATTCTTCGAGGACTGGACCTTCTCATCTCCCGCAGGTTCTCCTGCAAGACACACAGGTTAGCACCCTATACCTGGGCTCCTAGTCCAGTATTGATGTAGTTAGTATATGATAGTGATGCTATCAGTCACATCACTAGGGAGACCTCTAAGAAGTGCTTGTGCAGCTAAGAATCAATCTTGACTTCTAGGCATAGCACTACCCCTCCCCCCCAGGGTGGCAGAGCCTTCCTGAAGATACTGAGGCAGGACTCATCAGGCACTGCTCACCTGGTAGGTGTTTCCAGAAAAGTAGGGGTGGCTCCTATGGGTTTTGTGATCTTAAGATCCTTGCCAATCAGCAGTTGAAAGGAATAAATTCTTATATTGTACACACAATATGGACACACCTCAGATACATTACACTAAGAGAAAGAAGCTAGGTTTAAAGAAACAGATTCCATTTGAATGTTCTAGAAAAGTCAGACTGTTGGGTCTGCAAACAGATGCCCTGTTGTCAGAGGTTGGTGCGAGGGGGAGTTGAAGATGAAGCTGGAACCCACTGAAAGATTCTGTACCTTGATCTTGGTGGTAGCATGTGACTTTGGAGCCTAGACATTGAGACCCACTGCACTGGCCACTAAAGAGAGAAACTTTATGGATGTGAGTTCATGATGGTTGGTTTTAGTTGTCAATTTGACACAACCCAAAGTCACTCAGGAGGTAGGTCTCTGGCTATGTCCAAGGCAGGGTGTTCTTGATTTCATTAATCAAGTTTGGAAGACCTATCTATTGTAGGCAGCACCTTTCTGTAGGCAAGGGTCCTGGACTGAATGAGCAGAGAAAGTAAGCTGACCACCAGCCTGCACGTGAGCTCATCACTCCCTGCTCTTAACTGTGGGTGTGACGTGCCTGCTGTGGGTGTGACCTACCTGGCTATTTCAAGTTCTCGCCACTTTGATTTCCCCACAAAGGTAGAGCATAACCCAGAACTGTGAGCCAGATAAACCTTTTCTCCTGTAATTTGTAGGGGTATGTTGTTACCAACAGGAAGCAAAGCTAAGACAAAGGTGTGTGTGTGTGTGTGTGTGTGTGTGTGTGTGTGTGTGTGTGTAAAAGAGAGAGATGGGAGAGGGGGAGGGAGAGGGAGAGGGAGAGGGAGTGACCGAGCTTTCTTTCCTGAATCCTGACTTTCAGACACATACATATAATAGGGCAAAGCTTGTTCAGCACCCCAGAAGGCCTTCTCAGACAAGTGTTTGGCAACCAGGCCTCAGATGCTCAGATGCTATCCTGCAAAGCCTTCTAGACTCATAATCTAGATAAGTCAGTGTGTATAACACTAAAATTTTCTTACGTTTTGAAATACGGCTTCTCCTTTGTTACAAAGGAACAACAAAAGTCAGCCTTAAAAAGAAGAAGCTTGCCAGGAGCCACTGCGTCTCGGGGTGGGGTGAACATGCTTGTGTGGTGCATTTGGGCATGTAGATTTGGAGGATAAGGGACCATCTCCAGTTTACTTCTCTGCAACATCCCATCTTGATGTTTGAGACAAAGTCTCTGATTGGCCTGGAGCTGAATGATTGGATTGAACTGGCTGACTATGCAGCCCCAGGGATCCACCTGCCTCCTCCCGCCCAGTGCTTGGATTATAAGTGTGCACTACCAGGCTTTTATTTTATTTATTTTATTTTATTTTATTTTATTTTATTTTATTTTATTTTATTTTATTTTATTTTAGCATGGGTGCCAGGGATCAAGCCCTTCACCCACTGAGTCATTTCTCTAGTCCCTAACACTGCAACTCAATTACAGAAGCATGGTCCAAAGCAATCCTACTTCCTCTTCTCCCCAAGGTGAGCTGACAGTTTTCTCCACTTCTCTGAGCTCTGTTGGGCAGAAACTCCATCTCCCTCCCTGGGCTATTGTAAGAAATAATTCCTCAAAGCTCCCAGCAAAGTGCCTGGCTCGTAGGAAGCCCTGGGGAGCGTAGACTGTGATTATACAGCCATCAGCAACATCATTACCAGGCCTGGCTGGCAGGGCTTTAAGCCTTTTATCACAAATGGACATGAGCAGAAACAGAGCCCCTTTGTGTGTGCCTAGCCAAGCTCTGGGGAAGGCCGGCAAGGGAGTGTCCACAGTAACTGTGCTAGAACCACAAAGAGCTATGGAGGGTCCAGCGGACAGCCCTTTTTTGTTTACGCAGGCAAACCTTTTATCTGCCTCCCAGCTCAGAGCTGCCAGGATAGCCGGGTCAGAAGTTCACATAATAAACAACTTTTGCATGCAGAACATGCTCCCATCCAGTCCTGGGTGCTGTTGCTGAGGCTGTCATAGTTTAAGGCTGCTATTCTTGAACCAGGCGTAGTGATGCATGCCTGAAACTCCACTACTTAGACTCACACACAAAACAACAAATGTGCTGAAGTTTTCTCAGCCTGTGGTGCTATCGGAAGGTTAGGCAGCCTATAGGATATATGGACTAATGTTGCTGCAAGCTCAGGTTAGGAAGCCCATAGTCTGAGATTAGTGACCTGGTAAGTCATAGGGTTCATACTGAGCCATACACTAAAGCCCTGGGCCCAGCGTTGACCACAGAAAACAAGGCTATGATCCCTTAAGAGTCACTCGTGGCAAGCAGTCCTTCCTCTGAATCCAGGCCCAGAGAAGCCAGGAGAAAAATCTCCAACCAGAGCTATTTCAAGAAAGCTCCTAGAAGTCCTCAAAAACTTCGAAATGGTCTTGCCACAGTGACCACACACCTTTAATCCCAGCATGTAGGAGGCAGAGGCATGAGGATCTTTGAGAGTCTGAGGCCAGTTTGGTCTACTCAGCAAGTTCGAGGCCAGTTAGAGCTACATAATGAGACTGTGTCTTGAAGGGGGAAAAAAAGGAGTAATGGAATTTTGTGTAGCTTGTCCATGTCATTCCTGAGTACCCACTACAGCTAGCTTAGTGCCTAGCAGTCGATTTAAAAGCAAAGAAGATGTAGTATACAAATATACAGAGTTATTCAGGCATAAGAAACAAATAAGTCATCTATTTTCAGGAAAATGCATGGAGCTAAAAAAAAAAACATTATCTCAGTATGTGAAATAAGTCAGATGCTCAAAGTCAAATACCCACGCTCTCTCCCATAGGTGGGACACTTATTAGACAAGGCTCCATAGAGGAACAGAGCCAATTAGAATCAATACATGTTATGAAAAGACAGTCACAGAGCTGGTTTACAAAGGCTGGGTCATCCAACAATGGCCAGCTGCATGTTGGAGGTGCTGAGAACTCAACCAGGTCACTCAGTCCACCAGCCGCCTGCTCCAGCAACCCCAGTCTGGTGCTGAAGGCCTGGAAGATTCTTCAAGAGTTGTTGGTCTTCAGTCCATGTAGGAAAGCCAGAGAAGCTGGAGTCTGATAGCCATGCAAGGTACGGCAGTACCAGCAATCAAAACAGGACAGACACTGTCACCAGCAAGACACACAGACAGGCAAGCAGCTCAGGCTTCTTTTATTTTAATATTATTTTTTGAGACAAGGCCTCACTATGTAGCCGACCTGCAACTAGCTATGTAGACCAAGCTGGTCTGGAACTCCTGCCTCTGCTTTCTAAGTACTAGGAGGGAAAGTGTTCCACCACACCCGGCCTTCTAGCAGGTTCTTAACTACAGACAAACGAAAGCTCTGGAAGTTGGAATGGGATAATGGATGTGTGGTGGTTTGAATAGTTTTGGCTCCCATGGATTCACCTGTTTGAATGCTTGGCCCACAGGGAATGGCACTACTAGGAGGTGTGACCTTGTTGGAGGTGGTGTGACCTTGTTGGAGGTGGTGTGGCCTTGTTGGAGGTGGTGTGGCCTTGTTGGAGGTGGTGTGGCCTTGTTGGAGGTGGTGTGGCCTTGTTGGAG
>NW_021604629.1:5261807-5279315 GCF_004785775.1 Grammomys surdaster
GTTGGAGGTGGTGTGGCCTTGTTGGAGGTGGTGTGGCCTTGTTGGAGAGGGTGTGCCATTGTGGGGATGGGCTTCAAGATCTCCTACCCTTAAGCTCCACTCAGTGTGGAATCAGTCTCCTCCTGGCTGCCTGCAGATCAAGTAGAACTCTTGGCTTCTCCAGCACCATGTCTGCCTGCGCACTGCCATGCTTCCTGCTACAATGATAATGGACTAAACCTCTGAAACTGTAAGCCAGCCCTAATTAAATGCCGTCCTTTTTAAGAGTTCCCTTGGTCTCTTCACAGCACTGAAACTCTTAAGACAGGGTGCCTCCCCTGGTAGAGGTGGGATTCCGATGCTTTCCAAATGGAGGGCGACCTCAGCCAGATACACAGAGAGACATTGTTTCAAAACAAACAAAACAAAACAAGATGAAATGAAGCGAAACAAAAGACACTATAAGCAAGAAACTTAAAAATAAGGAGTGGGCAGGACACAGAGGCTTGCTTCTTTCCCTGACAGCATTCCAAGGCTCCCCAAAACTTTAATTTCTCTTTTCCTTGTATCTTCTTTCTTCTACTGGCCTCCCTCTCATTCTGGGTTGAGAGGCCCTGGGTGTGCTCACTAAGCACCTAGGCGCCACGCCACGTGTGTCTCCACGTGTGTCGCCTTCTGTTGTTTCCTAAGCCTGTCTTTGTCTGGGTGCTTCCAGACATCCAGAGCACCATCTGGTTAGTCTCTTGGGTGCTGGCATTTAGCAGGAACTGGCTCACAGCACTGCCCAAGAACCACGGAACAAATGAATAAATTTGGTTCTGGGCTCCATCACTTCACGTCAGAACTCAAGCAAAACAACCCAGCCTGTCTCAACCACGTGTCCTTCCTGCCCACACTGTTCTCGCCTCTGCAGTCACAGAGCAAGAGAGTCTTAGACACTCTGCTAAGGGGGGACTAAGTGGAGACAGTGAAAATGAGCCATTCTCCACCCTCTCCCCAACCAGGTGAGGTCTGAGCACCAAGATCCAAGTTGAGCAATGAATGTGGTAGATGGCCTTAGCCAGAATCCTTCCTTATCCCTGGATATTTCTTGTTAGTTTGTCTGGTTGTTGGCTGGTTGGTTGAGACAGGGGCTCACTATGAAGTCCAGGTGGTTTGAATGAGAACCACCACCTTTCCACCACCCCTGCATAGGCTCACCACCACCCCAGCACCCCTGCAAAGGCCCCCCACCACTCCAGCACCCCTGCATAGGCTCACCACCACCCTACAGCCTCTGATAGGCTTATGATTTGTGTTCTTTGTCTCTAGCTAGTGGCGCTGTTTTGAAAGGTTGTGGACCACTTAGGAGGTAGTGCCTTGCTGGAGGAAGTGGGTCACTGTGGGTATATGCGCGTGTGTGTGTGTGTAAGACAAAGGCCAACTTCAGGTATCTTCCTTGCTGACTCTCATTATTATTATTAATCATTATTATTATTATTATTTAGACAGCATCCCTTACTGAGATAAACCTGGAGCTCACTGATTGGTTAAACTGTCTGGCCAGTGAACTCTGAGGACCTTCCCCCACAGCCCTGCAATCCCCAGACTGGATTAAAGACTTACCCTGCCTTGCTTCTTCTTCTTCTTTTTTTTTTTTGTAATTTACTATTTATTGTTGTGTATGAATGTTGTGTACTATTTATTTGTGTATGAATGTTTTGCCTACTTGTATGAATGTATTTATATCTACCACTTGTGTGCCCTGTCCAGAGGGGGCAATGGAGACTATGGACCTAGAGTGACAGATGGCTGTAAGCCACCATGTAGACACTGGGATTGGAAACCAAGCCCTCTGCAAGAGCAGTCAAAGCTCATACCACTGACTCATCATCTCTCTGGCCCGTCTTGCTCAGTTTTTTATGTGGGTGCCGGGGATACAAACTCAAGTCCTTATGTCTTCACACGCACACACACACATGCTGGACCACATGCATGCACACATCACAAGTGTTCTATCAACTGAACTATTTCTCCAGCTTCCCATGGTCTCTTTGAGCTTCCTGGGATTCTGAATTGCTTCCTGTCCTTCTAGCTAGAAGTCCTACTCTCAAAGATTAATGTGTGGCTGGAGTCTCCTTGGAGCCCTGTCTGACTCCATGGAAAGTTAAGATACAGCCCAGTGAAGCGTAGCTCAGATCGATTCTAGAGTTCACAAGACCGGAACCACAAGGTGATCAATACATTATTGGGAGAATGGAACGTAAGAGGAGATGAGACATTAACCTCTCACTGGCTTCTGCTTTACAACAGGCAAACTGGTCACTGTGGACTTTTAATCATCTTCTAGGTCAAAGTCATGGACCAGAAACAAACATTAGACATTCCAATTCTAAGAGAAGAATGTAGGTGGCTGGGTTTTGTTTTGTTTGTCTTCCTCAAAAAAGAGAAATAACAGACCATTTAGGCTCTCCAGTCTGCCCTTCGGGAATCATGGATTTAGCAGAAACTCCCTTCTTTATATATGTTCTTATGGAAAGCTGTGTATGCTCATTTGTGCACAGTGCACATGCATGAATGTGTAGGCATGTGTGCCCATGAGTACACACACATTGGAGGTCATATGCTGACCTTGGATGCCTTTCTCTACCCCTCTTCATCTGGTTGTTTGTTTGTTTGTTTGTTTGTTTTGAGACAGAGCCTCTCACTAAACCTAGAATTTGCTATTCCAGCTAGACTCACTGCTGTTGCAGAGGACCTGAGTTTGTTCCCGATACCCATGTTGGTCAGATTACAACCACTTGTAACTCCAGCTCCAGGAGATCCAAAGGCCTCATTTGACCGTCTGAGGCACCTGTATTCACATGACATACACACATACCTATGCCCACCCCACCTCCACAGAAGTGCATTATAAAGACATCTGAATAGGAATATTCATGGTAGTTTTGTTGTTACTGCTGCAGCAGCTGCCGAAGGCATCAGGGGACTTGAACCCACACTGCTCGATTTCAGGTCACATCAGTATCAACATGACCTTGAGAAGATTATTAACCCTTTTTAATTATAAGGGTCTTGAAACTCTGGACTGTTTACAAAGATCTAGTGAAACAATCCACATAAAATTCTTCTCATTGTTTCTGGCTTATAGCAGGGGCTCGATAAACATGGCCATCACTATCTCCCCCAATAGAGAGTTCCAACCAAGATGCATAGAAGAAATTGACTTCTTAGGGTGCACTCATATCGAGCTACCTGAGAGCAGGCATCGTGTGTTTTAACCTTCATTACAGGGCATTGGCCTTACATCTGGAGCCACATGAGGGGTCTTCAGAATGAATGAAGGTATTTGCAATATTTTAACTTGGAAGAATTTGTGGGCAACAGGATTCTATTTGTGTAGGCAGGGAAGATGTACTCTGTCTCCAGACAATGAACTTCATTATCCAACCACAGTTAAAATGTGAGGAGCATCCCAACGCTTAATGGCTCTGGATGCTTCAGCTTGCACGATTTCATTGGAAGCTGCCCAGAACTGTGGCTGTTCATGTGCTAGTCTTGCCACTGTATCTGCCGAGATTCTGTCTTGTCTTACCTCGGCTTCCCCATCAGTCCGGTATATTTTATTATGCTATAGCTAAAGCTGGACACTTTATAAACTAGAGGTTTGTTCAGCTGACAATACTGGTGGTTAGGAGGGTCCGAATAACATGGTACTGGTGTGTTGGCAAGGGTTTTCAGATTGTGTGTCACACTATGAGGGAGAAACAGGCACAGATCCAGCAAAAGAGAACAACTCTATTGGAAAAACCTCACTTTACAATAAACCAGCCTCCTGAGACCTAACTCCCTGACAAACTCAAATTAGCCCCTTCCAAGGTGCCCTGCCCCCCATGACCTAAGCCCCACCTCTTATGGAATCCATCACTTAATGCTGTCACATGGGGCTCACAAACTGTTGAAGACACCTGAGCTGTTTCCAAACCACCAGCAGACACCTGCCAGCTCTTGTTCTGGGACACGATAGGGTCTAATACACATATTATCACAATATTGAATTGTGAATCATGGCTACCCAACCCCGTGCTCACGTAACTTGAAATAGTAACTGTTTGGCTTCAAACTTAGAATTTTCCCGGTTAAGCCTTTAGATTACTGAGATTGGAGGCACATTCTGTCACCACACTGAGCTAGCTGTTCTCTCACTTTTAAAGAGACTATTTTCATTAATTAATTAATGTGTGCGTGTGCGCGCTCATGCTACACATGCATGCAGGTGCCCGTGGAAACCAGAAGAGGTTATCAAGTCTCTAGAACCTGAGTTACCAGTGGTTGTGAGCCACCAAACAGAGTGCTGGGAAATGAACTTGGGTCTTGTATAAGAGGAGCATACACTCTCAGCTACTGAGTCACCTCTCCAGCTCCTAAACACTTTCATGTTAAGTGTGCTAGTCACTTTTCTATTGCTGTGACAAATCACCACAGCCAAGGCAACTCAGATAAGAAAGCATTTGTTTTGGCTTTCAGTTCCAGAGGGTAAGAGTCCTTCATCATGGGGAGCCATGGCTGCCAGTGGCAGCTGTGTGGCTCAAGTGGGGAGCTGAGAATTCACTTCTCAACCGATGGCCCAAAGCAAAGAGAGTGGACTAGACCTGGGTGAGACTACAGGCTCTCCAAGCCCACCCCTAGTGACATACTTCCTCCAGCAAGGCCACAGCCCCTAAACCTCCCAAAACAGTGTCACCAACCAGACACGAAGTGTTCAAATGCCTGTGCCTGTGGCATAGATTTCTCAGTGAACCACCACGAAGTTTTGGTGTTGAACTGTCACATGACTGCACAGCCTATCTGAATCACCTGCAATGTATCTTTTGGGACTCAGGCGTAGCCATCCTGACTGAGTGGGAAGAATGTATTATCTGAACGGAAGAGCTGAGCAGAAGCCATGCTGCAGGGACCAGCACTGTTCAAAGCCTGCCTTCACCCTGACTGCTGTTTTTCTCAGCAACACGGGATAAAGATGTTTGGGCTTGGAGGCCTTCTGTCCTCGAGGCCACCAGGGAAAGCATCTGTCTGTGTGGGTGATGGGAATGGGCAATGGAAATGGCAGTGACTTGGGCAGGATTTTTATTGTGCGTCTTAGGGACTGACTGTATTTATTTATGGGTCTGTGCCATATTATTTAGTCATCGGATGACTGTGTGGAGCATAGCGGAGGTGTCATGATACTCAGCCTGGAGACATAAAAGCTAAGAGGGTAGCGGTCCTGATCTCAGCAAGGACAGATTCTGTTCTCACTTATTTACTTGTGTGCTGGCATCCTTTAACATTTGTACTTACGTATTTGTTCTTAGTTTTTTAACTGTTATGTTTTAAATTTAGTTTTTTAACTTTTTTGTGCACACACACACATATGTGTACATGCCCACTATTATCACGCCTGTTGAGGTGAGAGGACAACTTTTGGTGTCACATCCTCTTCCACTATGTGAATCCCAGGGAGCAAACTCAGGTCACCAGCCTTGGCCACAAGCGCCTTTATCTACTGAACCAGTTTGCTGGCCCTTCGTTTATCTTTTATTCTTTGGCTGTGGCATATATGTTTATATTTTATTTATATAAAATTTTATGGTAGTTTATATATTAATTTATATATTAAATATATTTATAATTGTATTCCTTCTCACTCAAACTACTCTTTCTATCCCCCTCTCCTGCTGAAACCCTTATTTACAAGTCTGCCCCTTCTTTGTGCATGCATTACCCACTGAGATTAAATAGGGCTGCCGTGGAAGCACAGGCAGGAGTGTATTTACTGGAGCAGCATACCAGCAGCTACGTCACTGAATAAAGTGATATTCTTCCCAGAGCCACCTTCAATTGTCACCTTATTCATTTTTTTGAGACTGGGTTTTATATAGCCCAGTCTGCCTTCAAACTCACTATGAAACTGCGGGCAACCTTGAACTTCTAATAATCCAGTCTCCAGGTCCTGAGCACTGGGATCACAGATGTGTACCACTGCTAAGCTGTGTCCCAGCCCCTTCTTAATGATTTCTAATGTTTTCCATGAAGTATACCTTATACACAACTCTAGATAAGGTGTGTGTGTATGTGTGTGTGTGCATTGTGATGCAACATGTGTAGCTGTCTGTATATCTGCATTGTGTGAGTGTGTGTGGGGTTATCTGTGTGCATGCACAGGAAGGTCAGAGATTGATGTTGGTTGTCTTATTTTAAGACAGGGTTTTGGGGGTAAACCTGGACCTCACTAGCTAGGCTAGACTGGCTGGTGAACATGCTTTAGGGACCCATTTGTCTCTGCTTCCTCTCCCCAGTGTTGGGTTACAGACCACAGGGCCCATTTTTTTATATCTGGACTCAGGTCCCTACACTTGCAGAGCAAGCACCTCACCAACTGAACCATTGCCCCAGCTCAATGAATATTATTTTGTTTATTTTAAACAGAGTCATGGGGCTGGAGAGGTGGCTCAGTGGTTAAGAGCACTGGTTGTTCTTCCAGAGGTCCCGAGTTCAGTTTCCAGCAACCACATGGTTGCTCACAACCACCTGTAATGGGATCTGATGCCCTCTTCTGGCATTCAGGTGTACATGCAGAAAGAGCACTCATACATAAAAGAAATAAACCTTTTGAAAGAAAGAAAGAGAGAAAGAAAGAAAGAAAAGAGAGAGAGAAAGAGAGAGAGAGAGAGAGAGAGAAGGAAGGAAGGAAGGAAGGAAGGAAGGAAGGAAGGAAGGAAGGAAGGAAGGGAGTCAATACAATATAGCCCAAGTATTGAATTCTCAGTCCTCTGGCCTCAGCCTCCCATATGCTGCAACTACAGCTGCCAGGGCCTGTACTTGGCTTAAGTTTTATTTTTATAGGCATACTGTGCACTCTATAGTGAGTCTACTTCTGTCTCTGTGCTTTGGATCTCCTTCCTTGCCCTATTCCCAGGGGCCCTGAGGGTCCTAAGAATGAGGATGCTGAAAGGGGTGACGTGGACAAAGCAGTTAGGATCATGCCACTGACACTCCTCCACGAGCAGAATAATCAGAGGACACTTTGGACAGAGAAAATTCAAAGCAGAAGAAACAAAACCAAATCCCTCTAAGCTGAAATACCTGCTTTTTCAGACTTTGACTTAAAAATGAAGCCGTTGCGGTGTAGCTTACAACTGTAAACAAGTCAGCTCCTTACCTGTGTCTCACCGTAACTCAGGCCTGGCCTCTAGCTCTCAAGCCACATTCCACAAGTGGCTGCAGCTGGGGATCTGTTTAGCCCATGGCTGTAGACAGAAGCAGTGGTTAGGTTTTAAAGCTCACCCTACTGCTACATATTTTATTTCTTTGTAAGCTTTAAATATTTAAAAATAGAAAAGCTATAGATAAGTGAGATGTGGGTTATATGCCTGTGATCTAGGCATTTGGGAGGCTGAGGGCTGAAAGATTGTGAGTTCAAAGCCAGCCTGGACTGATTATGTGATAAAATCTCATCTCAAACCAACCAACCAACCAACCAACCAACCAACCAACATCTCTCAGTAAGGAAAACACCACATGGAATAATCTGTGGGGGTCATCATCATCCTTCCTCTGCCCTTCACGCTTACACCCGTGAACACCCAAGGCTGTTTGTGTGATGTGGGTGCTCTTTCCCAGAGTATTAGGCATGTCTCTGAGTACAGAATTCATTTGGAGCAGGACTTGGCTCTGGGTCTAAACCTGCTTAACATTTAAGTGTGTGCTCAGAGGAGCATTTTTCATAGCAAAATTCCAAAATCTGAACAACTTTTAGAAGCTGAAGGCTCAAAGGGAAAAACAACAGCAACAACAACAACAACAAACAACAACCCATCCAGACCCTATTCCCAAAGCTGAAATGTTTATGTTGGGTGCAAATATGGCCCTGAGGTTTCTGGAAGAGGATGGAGAATAGTTAGGGGAATAGTTAGGAGTGGAGGGCCGGGGGAACAGCACCACCTTGTGGTCTCATCATTACTTTTGAGAACAGCTATGCCTGCAGTGCAAGCTCCCATCAGACTGGGGCGGAAATTTTGGACTTGGGACTTTGACTGGGAGACATCTAGACTAGAACCCTGCCCAGTGGGCCCAGCTGCCTGACTCAAAAGACTTCATTAAAGACTACTAGGGCACAGCTACATGGTTGTTGAAGGGAAGCGGGGGGAAGAAGGGCGTGTGGCTGGCACTCATGGGACCGTTTGGATCTGAAAGAACGGGCAGAGAGCCTAGAAGAAGCGTTGATGATTTCACAAGCGATGAGACCGCGCCCAAGATGGGAAGCTGAGGAACCAGGCACTGGGAAGGGAGATGGGTGGCCACTCCTCACCTTAGCTCTGTCTTGGGCTGTGTATTGGTTTTTCCCGTGTTGTCTCCCACCACCCGAACACAGGATACCATGAAGGTAAAATAAGATGACAGTTCCCTAGAATATTGAAAGTCCCAGAGGCACCTGGAACTGTTCCCTTCCTCTCCTTCTCAGAGGGGACTCACAAACACAACACATCTCTGTCTGATACAAAGATGACAGCTATCACAGGCAGGGACACTTAGGTATTTATCTGTGCTTTTTCTTCTATCTGCCTCCCAAGTGCTGGGATTAAAGGCGTGTGCCACCACCACTCAGAATTCCGGTTCTTTTTTATGATTACAGCTTATGTATTTATTTTCAGCAGGGGGCACAGGTCACAGCTTGCACGTGGGGGTCAGAGGACAGCTTGGGGGAGTCGGTTCTCTCCTTATCTCATTTAAAGCTAGACGCCAGGCTTGGCAGTAAATGCCTCTCCCAGGAACCATCTCTCCAGCCATCTTCAGGTCTTTACGGCTCAGAATAATTAAGCCGGAGTTGACAGAGCCCACAGTTCTACACTTCCCTAAAAGGGAAACCGAGGTCCACTGAGAGAAGGAATGTTGCTATATCATGAAGCTAGATTCTCATCTGAGGCAAATGAGACAGCTGAGAGGGTAAAATAACATGCCTCACGGGCATAAGGACCTGAGTTCAGTCCCTGAAACACGCAGAAGGAGAGAAATAACACCCTAAAGTTGCCCTCTGACTTGCACATACTCTCCATGGCAAATGTACACACAGACACACAGACACACAGACACACAGACACACACACACACACATACACACACACATCATCATCATAATCATCACCATCATCATCATCTCTTCTCTTGGGTCTTCCCCCTCCTGTAGCCACTGTAGCCTTAGTCATCTACTAGATGGTCTGAATAAAAGCAACCATACTCTTATTTATTCATTAATAAATAATAATGATAAATTATTTATTAATAATAACCTCTGAGGCAGGCTGATCATCTGGGGGCTGACTGACACCTCTCCACATGGTCTCCACAAGGTCTCCACTTTCTGGGCACTCCTAGCGCCTCACTCCTCCCTGCTCATACCCAGGGTTTATTCTCAAGGACAGACACTTCAGCAGATGCCACAAGTGGTCACATGGCTAATTCTTAGGACCACATGAGAAGCACACCCTCCACCTGTTCCACCAATCCCAGCAGGCTCACAAACATGCCTTGTTTCTCAATGTAAACATAGACTGGAAGTTTATGTAACATGAGTGGTCAGGTTTCCAAAAGCTTGGGTTCTAGAATGTTCCCATTCTAGGCCCACACAGTGACAGTACTGCAGCATGCCCCTCTTCCTCCTGCAGGTTGGGTTTGTAGCCACTTGCATTCTGAAAGATGTCCAGGAGGTGGCGCCAAACTGACGCCCACAACAGTTGCCTAAGAACCTCTTAATCAGAAGGCGGCCCCTGTGTAGAGAAGAGGGGATCTGAGGGGATGCTGCCATGCCAACAGATCTCCTGGCCTAGGCTAAGAGTCCGATCTCCTGCTATAACAGGGGTCCTGTTATCCGCAGTGAAGGCCAAGAAGGCTCTGGCTCAGTGAAGACCGGGTTCCTCTGGGTCACCCTTGAGTGTGTGTGTGTGTGTGTGTGTGTGTGTGTTGCCATACAAGAGCCGACAAAGTTCTTTGCTCCCCTACTGCGCCTCTAAAGGTATTCTAAGCCTAGAGCAGGTGGGAAAGCTGGCCCTCATTAAAACTGATGTACCCGGGAAGCAAGGGGGCTCAGGGAGAGACAGCTCCTTGAACAGCTATCTGCCTCTGGCAACAAGGAGCCTCATTATTCTGCAGTGGTGATTCCCATATTAGCTTCACACAAACATGGTTGGGAGATGGGCTCAATATGGTGGCAGGTGTTTGACGTATATGGCTATTTAAATTAATTAATAAAAAAAATCCTTTGAGATAGGGTGTCACTTATTCCAGGCTGTCCTTGAACTTGCCAAGTATCAGAGAACGACCTTAAACTTCTCATCTCCTACCTCCACCTTCTGAGTGCTGAGATGACAGATTTGTGTCAGCACAGCTGGTATGGGCAGTACTGGGCATGAATGCCAGGGTGCATGCCAGGGCACATGCCAGGGCACATGGCAGGAAAGCTCTCTTCCAACTGAACTACATCGCCAGCCCTAAGATGAAACAAATCAAAAATTCAGTTCCTGCCAGGTATGTTGGCACATGCCTATAATCTCAGCACTCAGGAGACCAAGGCAGGAGGATTGCTGTGAGTTTGAACGCACCCTGAGATACACAGCAAAACCCTGTTCAATACCAACGCCACTGAAGTGAAAAATCCAGTTTTGTAGTTCCACTAGCCACATTTCAGACACGTGTGGCTAGTAGCTGCTGCTGGACCAGCTCAGACATGAGTATAGACAAACACTGAAAGTTCTATTAGGCAACATGAACCCAGAACCCACGTAGTCTCCCAGCAACAGGGTTGTGTTTGCATGTCGGAGTGTACTTGACCCTCTAACATTCCCCTCCATGGATGTGGCCCCTGCAGGGTTCTGAGAGGTGGGATCAGGCAGGACCCAGGCCAAATGCTACTCCCTATGGCTGACTTTGGACAAGCCACTTCGTCTTCCTCCAGTGCGATCTCATTTATGCAGTGCAGATAGGATTGCCAGCTGCCACAGTTATTTCTGAATAACAACAGGTGAGTACCTAGCTCAGTTCTGCAGCCTATGGGCTCTCAGGCTGGGTTGTCGCCATGGAGACTTATATATGACTCACAGGTAGCACAAGGTTTGATTCTTGTCCAGAAAGAGATGGCCATCTAGGTGGAAGGTAAGGTATGTGACATGATCAGTTCAAAACCATTGCTAGGTCCCATCTGGGTTGTACATGGCCCTGTGGAATAGGACCACAGGAGAGACACCATGCCTATGGAGCTTATGTGAGAGGGCCTGCATGGGTTTTGGAACAACAGAGATAATGGAAGGAAAACAGCCTCATGGTGTGGTATTGGGAAGGACCATGTAAGGATGGGGAGAGATCGGGAGGCTGGGAGGGAGGGCCTGACCTGATGCAGTACAGAGTGGCCCAATCAGGGAGGGGGAAAACCCGGAGGAAGGAGTATCAGAAACTAGGCCATGTTGCTGCAGTTGGGTAAGGCAGATGGTTTGGGGGCCGCAGGGTGTGTGGGGGGCTTGTATTGGAAAAGGCAAAGCCTGGAGACCATTTGTGTTTGTTGCAGAAGGAGAAGGCTGGGGAGGGGGGTGGTTGTGCAGCAAAGGTGACCTCTCTTCTGTGTGTTTCCCCTCTAGCCAGCGCCTCCAAGGCTTGAGGGCTGGGGCTGACACCAGCCTGGCAGCAGACGAGCCAGGAAGTTCTTGTCCGCTTCTAGTGGACACTTCTCCTCCCGGCCTTGCCTGTAAACACTATTTATTTTGGAAAGTAACTGCTCTGTTTTCAAATAAAACGTTGGGACATGCAGTATTGGATTTCCCTGATCTGACATTGACCTAGAAAAATGTGCTGGCAGGCACAGAAAATGTGATGGCCCACTGTGCTGGCAGGCACAAGTGTCTGCTCTTGGCTGCGACTGCAAAGGTTAAGATGTGAGAGAGCGGATGGGGCCTTCTCCCTGGTGGGGACATGTTCTTGCTCCAAAGAGGAGGGCAGCTGAAGGCTAGGTGACAGTGTGGGCTCCTCAAAGCCTGTGTGTGCATGGCCATGAGGAGCAAAGAGAGGCACCCAGTGAAGATGGGTATAGGTGGACCGAGAGAAGAAGCTGGTGAAGAGGGCTGGGGGCTGGGCCAATACCCAGACCAAGAGCAGCCATAGGATGTGCTGAAGTCGTCAGGGTACAGTTCTCAGGAAAACAGCCAATGTAACTTGAGCCCTAGGAGAGGGAGGTCTGGAGTTCATTCCTACCTCTCAAAGAACAGGCTTCAAGAGACAGAGTGGCCATATCTACCTTTAGGTGGAGGTCAAAGTCCCCCAGGAGACTGGGAACTTCTGTAAGCGGGTGGTGGCTCCAGAGAGGAAAGATTGTAGAAGCCCCAGGATGTATTAAGATCCTAGACATCTAGGGTCATCTGGGACACAGGGTCCTGATCTCATGGAGACCCAAAGAGCAATAAGAAACTACTGCAGAGCCACTAAATCTCCCAGCATCCCCCAGCCAAGCCAGGGACCTTATTCTGTATCTCCTTCATCACTCCTCCCCCTATCCCCCAGCCAATGAGATGAACTCAGATGAGAGATCCACAGTACCCAGCTTGGAGCTGGGCACAGTAAAGGCTCAATAAATGGTGTATTGTAGTGTCACCATTCAGTATGATATGCCTGCTTCCTCATTGTACACTACAAATAATAACCAAATGTGCCTCACAGAGCTGCTGCTGGGGAGGCCCAGAGAGATGGCCCAGCCCGTACAGCACCTGACTAACATGCCCGATACCCTGCTTCATCCTTAGCACCATACACACCATGGGTAAGTGTGGTGGCTCACACTTGTGAAACTAGCACCAGAGAGATGGAGGTAGGTGTTCAAGGTTGTCCTCTGCCACATAGTTAGTTCATAGCCACCCTGGGTCTGTGAGACCCTAACCCAAACAAACGAAAGCCAAGTGAACACTGTGGGGGATTAGATGAGCTCACATACACAAAACCATCTGTGCTGTGCTGTGCCAGCGTTGGCTAGCCACAGATGTTTGCCACATTAGATAGTATGCTCATCTGTCTCCATGGTCTCCATCTACCTCCTCATTTAGTGTCTTTATGGAGCGTTTGCAGTGTTCTGGGTACTGGGGATGCCCCAGGGAGCACAAAGAGCCCAGGGGCAGATGGCTCCACGTCCAGTTGGTGAATCGCCTGTTAGGAACAACCTCAGAGAGAAAGGTTTACTTTGGCTCGCTCTTTGAAGAAAGTACAGTTCTTCATGGTAGAGAAGGCAGGGCAAGAGAAGTGGCTTCCTCCATATCTGCAGGGACATGGGGCAGCCGTTTCACATGTGGCGGGTGGCTAGGTCAGGAAGCCACAAATAGGATCTGAAGCTGGACCAGGCTGTAGCCCTCAAAGGCTGCCCCCACTCCCACTCTTACCCCATGCTTTACCTTTGCCAGTCATGTCTCTGGTCCCAACTTCCTGAGACACAGAAGCTAGGGAAATGATGTTCAAATACTTGAGCCTACAGGGGACATTTCACCCTTAAACCATAACAATCCCCCGACTATCCATACTGGTGTTCCGGTGCCTGGACTTGGTGACCATGCTGTGTCACCAAGTGGCTGAGTGGCTGTGTTTACAGATGGAAGGAATGCTATCCTGGGATTGCCCGGGTGTGTCCATTTCATCACAAAGGCCCTTATAAGGAGAGTGCAGGTGCCAGAACACAGGTGGACGACCTGATGGTGGAGGAGGCAGAGGTTAGGAGTGAGGTGACTGTGGCTTTGGGGATAAATGCCTGAGCCTATGACCATGAAAGGGAAGGAGATGGGAAGCGGCGGGGCTGCCCTTCATGTTAGCTTGATGAGACTGGACCGTCCAGAATGACATAAATCCACATGGCTTTAAGCACTAACTTTGGGGAGTTATAGCAACCAAAAGAAACCAACACAAACCCTTCTGCTCGGAGTCTCTAGCCTTTTAAGGACAGACACACATTAAGAAACAAAAGGCAGGGCATGCTGCACAGAGTTGCATCTGGGAGCAAGGGTCAGACTATGACAGGCCATCCCTCTGAACCTCCCACTCAGCACCCCCAGCCTCACACCTCTGCTCTCTCTGCCTACAGTGGCCAGAGCTCCCTGGCTCTGGCTAGAAGTAGAACTACATAGAGAAGCGGGGTGTGAGGCTCCTGGGCTCGAGAGGACCAGGTGTGTATTTTCTGGACCAGGAGTGGTTTGGGGCCTGTGACAGAGGTCTAAGGTAATTAGCCTGTCCCCAGGTCCCTGGGTGGGGTAAATGTGGTACTGTGATTTGTCAAAGCCAGCCGGCAGAGGAGGGCAAAGCTGGCAGGCAGCTCCAGTGGCTCCCAGGTCTCTGTGATTACAAGCTCTCACTGCTATAATAAAGAACACCTAGAATCCTCCCATTCTGGAGGCCGTAAAACAGGACTTGGCTTGGCTTTCATCTTGCCAGGCTGCAAGACTGCTTACAGGAGCTTTCCTCTTTCATCTCCCTCACCTTTAATTGGCAGGTCTGAGCCCAGGGAGCCACCTCCAGTCTGAGCCTGAGGAGCCTGACTCCAGTCAGCCTCCCTGGCCTCTCCCTGCTTACGTCACCACACAGGTCTCTGCACAACCCTGGAGCAGACAGCTAAGCAAGGCCTGAGCTGGGCAGAAAAATACGGAGGAACATAGCCCACTAGTGGGCTGGGGAGTAGGTGGGGCTTGTGGGCATGGTTGGGGTAATTAGCCTGTTTCCTGATCCCACAGGTGTTACTTGGGGATAGATAGGGTTCATGGATCTTGAAAGGAGGATGCCTGTGGCTCATGTTCAGGAACTCAAGTGGGGCACGGTTCACTGATACTGCATCTAGGGAGAACGACTCACAAGATGAACGTTTTCATGTATAGGGACATGCTTGGTAGAACTCCCCTTGACCTAACTTCATGATGATACTCAAGAATGGGTATAAGCTGGGGTACATGTGTGCCCCCTGTTCTACGGGCATGAGATGGGTCAGAGATCAGGTGGAGGCTGGCACTGAGAGCAGGGCTTTTGCTCCTGCAGAAAGGAGACCTGACCCATGTGACTAAGGGGGCCAGATACCCTCGAAGGCTTGATCCTTGAGCCTCTGGGACGGTGATCCTGTTCGTTTGTCTTACCCATAGGACTGCTGGGGTGGGGGGATGGGATGCATGTGCTATTGGCTGTAGCATGACTCACAGTATGTGTGTTTGAGCCAGACAGTCACCATCTTTGCCCACCTTTTCCAGGAGTGGCAGCCTGCTTCGAGGGTCAGCCTGCATTTGACCCCTCTCATCTCATTCGCCCACTCCTGAAGCTGGACCTAGCTCTGCACAGCTATGGCTATTTGCTGTGAACAAGCTGACTGTCTCTTGCCCTCTGAGTACCCTATCCTGAGAGCAGGCCTGGAGCAGCCGGGCTCGCCTGTCCTGTATCCTCCGTCTCCCATAGCTACTTCCTAGCCTGGGCTGCGAAGTGGATTCCAGGCCACTCTGGGCTACAGAATGAGACCCTCTGACAAGAAACAAACGCTCACCCATACTTGGATTCTTCATGGGGTGAGTGTTTGCTGTGGGTTTATGCTTGATGACAGCTGGAAGTCACCCAATGACCCTGAGATGAAACTGGGCTGTCCTCTGCTCTCGTGCACATGTTCCAAGAAACCAGTCTAAAGCTTCGTGTCTGGACATTAGATGTGTTTATTTTAAAAACTTGACAATATCTTTTGTCAACACAAATGATGTTTATATTTCAGAACTAAAATACGCTCCAGAAATAAAAGTAGCCCCAAATCACTTGTTGAATCTTTCCAGATCTATTGTAGTATAATCAACAAATGAAAATAAATATATGTATGTGTATATATGTACACACAAACACACACACACACACACACACACACACACACACACACACACTGCACTCGTGCATATATATGCGTGTCTGCAATCCCAAGCAGGTAGAGGCAGGAATGGAAAATTCTGAGCCATGCTGGCTGTTGTGAGAGTTCTTTCCTCCAAGGATATGTTAACCACATCTTTCCCCTCCCTCCTAAGACTCCAACAACAGACTGAAGACCAGCTCACTTAAGCTCATCGTGGAGAAGCAAGGAGTTCATTGGGCTCACTTACAAAAAGTGGGTGGGGTGTTGCCAGCGTGTGGGTGGCCCCAGAGCAGTCACGCTGGAAACTCTCCACCTGCATCCCCATAACCATGTAGATAAAGAGACTCTCAGTTAATCTCCCACAGCCTATACACTTAGCATTTCCCTAAATGCCTAGGCCACACACGACTAGGGCAGGATTGCGTATAAATACCTGAAAGGTGCCGGTGGGAGGGCACCATGAGGTGAGGGTCTATGGACTCTCCCACCTATGGGAAAGCTCACAGTAGCAGGATGCTATTTAAAGGGATCCAGATGGAAAGCAATGTATGCACACAGGCATCTGGTTATGCTACTTATAGATCATGCATTCACAGGACAGTCAACTGTTTAAAGATGGCTGCCGCAGAGACAGCTTAGTTGGTAAAGTGCTTGCTGGGGAAGCATGAGGACTTCAGTTTGATTCTAAGCACCCAAGGAAAAGTTAGACATGGCAGTGAGTGCCTGTAATCCCAGTGCAGGGGTCATGGAGACAGGAAGAACCATGGGGCTTGCTGGACAGACAGTCTGGGCAACTCTGTGAGCTCCAGGTTCAATCAGAGACCTGTCTCAAAAAACAGTGTAGAGATAAGCGAAGAAGCAGCTCAGTGATGACCTCTGGCTTCTACACACATGCACACACACACACATATATATGCACTCACCCACACACACATGTGCACACACATGAACACATATGTGCACATACACAAACATTTGTTTATAAATTCATTTTTCTCTTAGTGTAATTTGGCCATAAGAACAACTTGGTATTGTATCCTAAGCAGTAACCCAGATCCTTCAAAAATTCCTTGCAAATACTGATTTTAATGACCATTCGGAAGTCTTACCCTTTCTTAACAATGCATTATTTCTAATCATTTAGAATGTTTCTAGTTTTTCTATAACTCTTAAAAAGCATTCTTATGAGTTTTTAGATTTTTTGTGAATATTTTTAATGATGCCCTTAACATGAATTACTTGTTCAAGATAAGAAATATAACTTCCTTATAGTTTATTGAGGTTAATTTACATGATGTATAAAATACACCTTTTGTAAGTTCAGAGTTCAGTGATTGTTAAAATGAGTCCATGGTCTGGAGAGATGGCTCAGTGGTTGAGAACAAGCATTGTTCTTGCAGATAATTGGAATTGGGTTCCCAGCACCCACATCAGGTGGCTGCCTGTAACTCCAGCTCCAGGGGATCTACTGCCCTCTTCTGTCCTTCATGAGCACTACAGACACACGCATAATTTAAAATAACAAAATAACAACAACAATAGTATCTTAAAGCTATGCAACCATTTCCACAATTTTTATCAACCACACACTCTTTAAATCCAGGTAACAATAAATCTCTCTCTCTCTC
>NW_021604629.1:5279715-5297175 GCF_004785775.1 Grammomys surdaster
TCCCTCTCTCTCCCCCTCCCCCTCCCCTTCTCCCCCCTCTCTGTGTATGTATGCTCATCCAGTTGGTACTCTTCTCTCTGTTGGTTTAGCAATCAATAAGTGAATATACAGAAACAACCTTCACACAGTGAATCCCAACAGATTTGAAAGAAAATGCCCCTGTAGGGATTAGTACTAATAGGAGGTGTGGCCTTGCTGGCATATGTATGCCTTTGTTGGAGGAAGTTCATCACTAAGGGGTGGGGTTTGAGATTTCAGGTGTTCAAACTAAGCCCATCGAGGCATTCATTTTCTGTTGCTTGAGGATGCAGATGTAGACCTCTCCCTGTACCATGTCTGTCTCCATGCTGCCATGGTTCATGCCATGATGATAATAAACTAAACCTCTGAACTGTAAGCCAGCCCCAATTAAATGTTTTCCTTTAGAAGAGTTGCTGTGGTCATGGTGTCTCTTCACAGCAGTAAAACCCTAAGACCTCCACTAAACAGTGCTGAACACAAATGTGGTCCAGAGGCTGAAGAGAGGAATCAATAGTTTCAGTGCTTGCTAATACAATCTTGAGCACTGGGGTTTGAATCCTCAGATCTCACATAAATGCCAAATGGGTGTGACAGCCTGCCCATAATTCCAGCCTTGAATGTAAGGACAGGGAATCCCCAGGGCAAGCTGGCCAGCTGGACTAGCCGTCGTGGGCAGCTCTGGGTTGACTGAGAGCCTTTGCCTCATTGAATAAGGTGGAAGAATGATCAAGAATATTCCTAACATCAACCTCAGGTCTTCATATGCATAGGCACACACATACACACTCACCCCCCACACACACACACGTGCCCAAATGAATGCAAACATATATACACAATACATAAGCAAGCACACATCAGATCACATATTAAAATGGAAAAAGAAAGGAAAAAACAAATATAGTCCAGTTCCTCAGCTCCCAGCATGGGGTGAGCACCCTGAGCCCTGCTCAGAGTTGATGGCAGCAGTGGAGGCAGGGGGAGGGGGAGCTCTGTGTTAGCAGAGCCTGGTTAGTAGACTAGCAACCTGGCCCTTCCCTCCAGAGAGGCTGACATTGTGCAAACCTGGAAGCCGCTTGGTTCTTGGCTCCAGAGCGGGTGTGACATCAATCTCTCAATCTCCAGGCCACTTTTAGATGCAAGGCTGCTGGCGTGGGGACTTTAGGAGAACAGGACTGCCTGGCTGTGAAGTCACTGGCATTTCATGGAGTGAGGGAAGATTTTACAAGCACTGTGCTGAGCTGGGCTCTGAACCCAGGCCAGGCAGTTATGTAACCAGCCTGGGAGGTATAGCACATGTGGGATGGGGAGACAGGTGGAAAGAAGGGGGAGCTCCTAGGTCACTGTGATCGTGGTGCTCTGGTCCCATTCAAACACCACAGGAGGTGGACCATTCCAGCACATACTCCATAGGTTTCCTGACGGTTGTTAATGACTTACCTCATTTTTCATGAGTGTGTGTGTCTGTATATGCACACATGTGTATATGTGTGTGTGCATGCCTGTGTGTGTGTGTTCATGTGTGTGGCATGTACATGTCTGTCTGTCTACCTGTCCCTTCCGTTCATCATCACCAGAATGCAAGCATCCTGGCAGTGGGAGCTGGACCTGCATGCTGTTTTTCATCCACATATATCAGAGAATGACCTTTAAGGAAATATCCATTCACTCAACAAATTTTGACAACTTGACCTCTGCACCTATTCCGGTCTCCTAAGTTCACTGGCAGCCTTGGTACCCAGATGGTCAACTTTATACATCGACTCAGTGAGTGAGCATGCTTGCACACATCTGGGATAAGGCAAAGAGCCATCTGGGCCAGCTCACACTAGATCCAGATGGCCTGGCTGTTGGCTCTGCTTTGAGGTCAGCTGCTATGACCTCCAGGTGGCCATCCTGTAGTGTCCCCACTGTGGGGCCTTTCTGTGTACAAGCCCATCCCTCCTGTCCTCAGAATCTCCCAAGGATCTGAAAGCAGTGCCACGTGCTGTTCAGGACAAGTGTCTCATGTCTTTGAGCTGTCTCTCGTGTGTCATCGCCATCCTAGTCACTGTCCTCAGAAGGGTGCTAATGAGTCACTGTCCCCTACGAAGTGACGTCTTAAGAGACCTCAGTGGGTCTTGGCAGTTTTTGACACATTGTAGCAAATATTTAGGTCACTTTTCCCATTTAGACTTTTTAGCTAGAAAAAGAGTCAGTTAATTAATGAAGGAGAAACACTCACATCCCATTTATCCATTTACTTTTGAGACAGGCTTTCCTTTTGCATATCAGTTTGACCTGGGACTTAATACCTCAGGTTGGCCTAAGACTTACCAATCCATCCTCTTAAAAGTAATCATGGCTTGATGGTGGAGAGCTGGGAGGCCAGAGGACTATTTGGGGCACTGATATATATATATATTTAATAATACTATCTATATTAATTACACACACATACACACACACATATACACAAACACACATCACAGCTATGTCTGGTGGCACAACATGCCTGTTGACCCAGCACATAGGAGGCAGAGAGGATCAGGAGTTTTAAGTCATGCTCTGCCATATACAAAGTTCAAGACTTGCATGAATTTCCTGAGACCCTGTCCTAAGGGTGAGAGAAGAGCACACTGTGGATGTGAAAAGCTGTTTCTTAGAGATCATTCTAGTACCTTCTATCACTGCCCACCAGCAGGATCCAGGACTCTGGCTATGGTCGTTGACTCTGCTCATGTGATCCTTACAGAGACAAAGACAAAGTTTTATTTGGAGGCATTTATTCCTACTGTAGAATGAGTTCCAGCTAAGCCTGGTTGTCACACATCTATAATTCGACTTCTTGGAGACTAAGGCAGGAGGGCCTCACATTCGAGGGCAACCTGAGGAACACGTGTCCTACACTCAAAAATCAGAGGCTTCGTGGGCACACTTGGGGACCCCAAAGTACAGATTTCTCAATCCTCCCCAAGTTATGAGTCCCAGTTTGGGTACCTACCTCTCAATGCCTCGGTTTAACACCCCCCCCCCACCTAGCATGGTTTCACAAGAATAACCTGGTAGGCTCATGGCAGCCACTGTTGAGTAAACAATGAGAGGCTCAGGCTGTCCCATGGACCCTGGTCCTGGTCCAGAAGATATGTGTCATGGAGCTTGTGAAATCTGAGGACCAAAGGCCCGGTGAACACAGAGCACCTTGTCCCCTGTCATCCTGGAGTGCACGCCTTGTACCTTGGCTTCCCAGCTTCTTGAGATGTCACACTCCCAGCCAAGGTCAGTGGTTTCCCTCTGTAACATTTATAACTGTGACTGTGGCAATGAGGACCATAGCACCTCTATGATCTGGTCTATTTCAGTCAGAGCAGAGTCAGGAGAAGGCACCTGACTGCTGTGGCTCATGCATCCCAAAGGTTGGGCTCTCAGCAGGTGTCTGAGGACGTGGCAACTTGGCGTCTTACCCTGTCTGCTGCAAATGCCCAAAGGCTGTGTGCTGTTTGGAGTAACTTTCCTACCACCACTAAAACTCAACTCCTTATTTATAAACTGGGGATTAACACCTGCCACTACATGGGGCTATTGTTTTAAATGAACTATATCTGAAGGGTCCTGCTCCATGCTTGGTACAAAACAAGATTGTTACAAATGAGAGTGTCCTACCTCCTCTAGGTGGTTCCTTACTGTCATGGCAGGAATGTGAGGTGCTCTAGGTAGGACTCCCTTTCCACCCAATTCCTGTATACACCCTCATCTGTGCCTAGAGCATCAAGCCAGCATCTCCTTAAGTGCTCCACATACTAGGACCAGGGACCAGGTTCTGTTCTCTGATGGCAATCACAGGAAGCCTCATTATTGTCCTAACCAGGCACATGGTCATCTAGGCAGGGCTTAGATGAAATTTTCCCATTCTAAGCGCCATACTTACATCACCCCCAGGTGTATAGTGTTATAAGATAGAAGGCCTAATCAAACATTTACTGATAACAAATCATGATGAAAGTTATTTAAAAGCAATCCTTTGGGAGCTGGGCTATGGCCCAGTTGGTGTGTCCAGCATGCACAAAGCTCTGGGGTTGAACTCAGAGCCACATAAACTCTGCACAGTGGCAAACATCCCTATAATCTGGCACTTGGGATGTGGATGCTTAAGAATCAAATGTTCAAGTGCATTCTTGGTTCTATAGCAAGTTGGTGGCCAGCTACATGAAAGACTCTATCTCAAAATCTAAAACAAAACAAAAACTCCAAACCCAGTAATTCTTTAGTATGCATATAATTTTAACCATAAAAATGCCTCATATACTAATGAGGTGGATAGACTTACTTGTTCTTTCATAAGAGCTTCAATACTGAGTATTGGATGCTGCAGAATCCAAGCATCTTTAACACTTTTTAGAGTTAATCAATGTCTTGAGTTGATTTTCTAATCAATGCTGAGAATATGGCTTCATATAAATATATCGTGCCAAATGGCACAAGGATATTTAGAGACATTTCAGAAACAGTTAGAAATTCTGCCCTAATCTCAAACTGTCATTCATGAATCATGTTGTATTAATTAATTAATTTTAATGAACCTCAAGCCAGCAACTCAACTTGAAATTTTAAAGATTTATTATTGCCATTATAAATTATTTGTGTCGCCGGGCGGTGGTGGCGCACGCCTTTAATCCCAGCACTTGGGAGGCAGAGACAGGCGGATTTCTGAGTTCGAGGCCAGCCTGGTCTACAGAGTGAGTTCCAGGACAGCCAGGACTATGCAGAGAAACCCTGTCTCGAAAAACCCAAAAAAAAAATAAATAAATAAATAAATTATTTGTGTCATGTGGGTGTGGACATGTGGGTAATACCCATAGAGACAAGAGGCATTGGATATCCTAATCCTAAATCTGGAGTTACAGATGGTTGTGAGTTGCCATGTGGGTGCTGGGAATGGAACTCAGGTCCTCTGGAAAAACAAGTTCAAGATGCAACTTTTAAAATCAAATATCTTAATATAAGTTGAGTACCAAAGATACACTAGTTTGACATTCACATGCTAAGGCATGATGGTAGGAAAAGATTTAAAGTCTTTGTTTTTCATAACTAAACCAACACATTTCTATGAGTGGCAAACTGTACACTAAAATCCTGTAGTCCATAACATGTAGCCATCTCAGAAGTGAGCCAAAGTCCACCAGGCAGTATCTGCTCTGACAGCACAAACACAGCAAATGTGTGTTTACATGTCCAGAACTAAGGCTGCTGCAAAATCTGCCAGAAACATGGAGTTTATTATGTGTATGATTTTGAATCAATGTCTGATCATAGTGCACACCGAAACCTTATACTACTGTCATATTTTTGTGACCCACACATGTTGCAATTGGCAATTTAAGAAGCTGGGATCTAGATAAGTGATGTTCAGTCATTTAGTTGTAGGGACCAGTTTGGAAAATTGGCTACAGGTTTCTAAGACCACAAGATCTTTCTGCCTAACTGGGTCCATTTCCCTGTCCCTCAGTCTCTCTCCTCTTTCTCCTCTTCCCTTTTTGCAGTACTGAGGTCAAACCCAGGGCCTTATACATACAAGGCAAGCACTATACCCCTGAGTCACATGCCTGTAGTCCCAGCCAGCAATTGGAAGACAGAGAGATTGAATCCCTTTGTTGGATTTAGAACCATCTAGGAGATACATCTCTGGGTGCGTCCTTGAGGAAGTTCCAGAATGGCTTAACTAAAGAGACGAGATCCATCCTGAATGTGGGTGCTACCACCCCATGGGCTGGGGTTCCAGGCAGAATAAAAAGAAGGAAAAGAGAAAGAGAACTGAGCACTAGCACTCCTCTCTCTCTCTCTCTCTCTCTCTCTCTCTCTCTCTCTCTCTCTCTCTCTCTCTCTCTCAAGCCTGGCTGCTGACCTCCAAGCAGCTGCCTCCCATGCTCACCTCTGCCCCTTCTCCTGCATGATAGACTGTATCCCTTCCAACCAAGAGCCAAAGTAACTCTTCTTCAAGTTCTTGTTGTTCTCTTGTCAAAACAATGACATTTATTTGAAAAGTAGTTCTGGAAGCTAAGAAGTTCAATATTTAATAAGGGCCTTTTCCTGCATTATAAGGTGGCAGAAGACATTGGGAGGGAGAAAGGGAAGTGAAGGGTGTGGAATTCAGCCTTCAGATGGACCTTGCTCGAACATTAATGAATTCATCCCATGTTAGTGATTTCAATGAGGGCAGAGTCCTTGCAACTTAATTACTTCCAAAAGATGCTACCTTCTGCGTGGTTGCATTGGGGATTTCCTGTTCTGGCTAATCTTTAGTTGTCAACTTGACACAGAGCAGAGCTACTTGGGAAGGGGGAACCTCAGTTGAGGAATTGCCTCCACCAGATTAGTCTATGGGGGAATTTTCTTGATTAATGACTGCAGTAGAAGGACTGAGCTTGTTGTGAATGGTGCTACCCATGGGCTGGTTGTCCTGGGTTGTAAATGAAAGCAAGTTGAACAATCCTTGAAAACAGTCCTGCAGGTGGTTTCGTAGTGGGCTCTGCTCCTGTTG
This sequence comes from Grammomys surdaster, assembly GCF_004785775.1. Classification (NCBI taxonomy): domain Eukaryota; kingdom Metazoa; phylum Chordata; class Mammalia; order Rodentia; family Muridae; genus Grammomys; species Grammomys surdaster. The sequence goes on from NW_021604629.1 coordinate 5,286,254, forward strand.
CTGCCTCTGGGCTCCTGCTTTGAGCTCCTGCCTTGGCTTTCCTCAGCGATGAGCTGAAACTTGTACATGACATAAACCTTTTTTCCCCTAGTTACCTTTGGTCACTGTTTTATCACAGCCAACAGAGAAGCAAACTAGGACAGTTCCCACATCATTAACTTTGGGGACACATTCAAGTCAAGGTAAGTCACATGGTCAAGCCTGAAGTAAGGATGGAGAAATAGACTGGATTCACCAACCAACTATTCAGGAGTGGAGCAGGGTGGGAACCTTGGCAGTTCTCTGAAACCATGGCTCAGCAGGGTTCCACTCTCTCTCTCTCTCTGCCCTCCGTGATGAAGCTTTGATCCTAGGCTCTTACAGAGCTGATTAGTTACTTTCTTACTTCTGGGACAAAATGTCTGACAAAAGAAAGCTAAGGAAGGAAGGCCTTGTTTTGCCTTGCAGTTGCAGGGATAGATTAATCATGGCAGGTAAGTCATGCCAACAGGAGTGTGTGAGATGACAGGTCACATTATGTCCGTAGTCAGTAGGCAGAGAGGTGAACACTGGGACTCAGCCATGTTCTCCTTTTTATTCAGTCTAGACCCACAGCCTAATTGATGGTGCTGCCCTCATGTGGGATGTTAGGTCTTCCCACCCCAGTTTAACCAGTATAGAAACTCCTTCATAGACACTCCCAGAGGTGTATCTCCTTAGTGATTCTGAATCCTGCCAGGTTGATAATCAGAATTAACACTAAGATTAGGACAGCTTAGTTTGAGCAACACACAGAGCTTCCGTGGAACAGGCGTTCTCAAAGCTCCATAGAAGGACTGGGCAAAGAACATGGAATTGTTAGTCAGTTATTTCCTAGTGCTGCTGACAACCAAGTTGGGCATACTGGGTGGTCTAAAGTCACTGAATTGTACCTTCCACACTTTAGAAGACTAGACATACTTCCTCCTGGCCTCTGGCATGGCTTGTTGGCTGTACTTGGCCTATCTTGGCTGCTGCCCCAAATCCTTGCTGTTATTCCAATTCTCTGTCTTCAAGTGGTGTCTTGGGATGTCACACTCACATCTCCTCGGTGTGCCTCTGCCTGCTTCTCAGTGTCCCCTTTTCATAAGGATACCAAATATACTCTCTCCTTAATGACCTCATTTCAACTAGATGCCTTTTGTAAACTCCTTATTTATTAATATAGTTGTACTCTATGCTACCTACCTTTCCTGTCTTTGTGAGGAAATATTGGACAAGAAGCAACTTCTGAATGTGGTGGGGGTGGGGGTTAGCTTATAGCTCAAGGGAACAGAGTCCACAATGGCAGGAGCATGAAGCAAGGGGTCCTATTGTGTCCTAAATTAGGAAGTAAAGATGATGCAGATAGGAAGCACACACACACACCGCCATGTCCCAGTTCCTCCAGCAAGTTTTTATTTCCTAAAGGTTCTACAGTTTTCCAAAACAGCAGCACCTGCTAGGGACTGTGAATCCAAGCATATAAGACTTTGGGCTACAGTTCACGTTCACAACATGCTCCAAAATACTAGGAGTTAGGATGCTGATATACCATTTTGGGAGAACACAATTTAGCCCATAACCCTAGCTTAGAATACCGGTCTTTTGAGATGAGCTAGATGTTAGAACAAGTTACAATGGCACCTAAAACCCTCGTGAGTAATGGTATGGATGGGCGAGTGAATCAATATGTAGGTGGATGGATGGATGGATGGATGGATGGATGGATGGATGGATGGATGGATTGATGGATGGATCGGTAGATGAATGAATGGATTGGTGGATGGGTAGGCAGGTGGATGGATGTGTGAAAGGATGAGTGGATAGCTGAATGGATGGATAGATGGATGATGAATGGATGGATGGATGGATGGACGGATGGATGGATGAATGGGTAGGTGGAAGGATGGATGGATAGATAGATAGATAGATAGATAGATGATAGATAGATAGATAGATAGATAGATAGATAGATAGATAGATAGATAACCTGGTAGGTGGGTAGATGTGTGAGTAAATGGATGGGTGAGTGAACGAACGTAGAGCCCAGTGTTAGCTTTGCAGTGAGGCTAAAGTACAATTTTAGCTGTGGAAGTCATGAAGGATACCCAACACTTGTGCCTTCAACTCATGGCAACTCCTCAAGGAGACAATTCTAATCCCCTGGAAGTTTTGACTGGCTATGACACCGTGCCAGAGAATGCAGCACCATTAAAAAAGCCTAGCCAGCTAATACAGAAGCTTAGCAAGGAACCACCCACTACCATTCCTTGCACATACAAACCATCATCACCAGGGCAACCACAGGACAGCAGCATGTTACCTAGTAACAATGCCTCCCTTCTCCCACATCACTCTTCCTTCTGGTGCTAGGTACTCTGGGGACCTCACTGCCTTTTAAGGTAGCTGTGGGTGGGATGATGGCAGTTCCTGGGGTGGGGGATACTTTTACACTTAGAACTTAGTGAGTTTGCCATTTTATAATATCATTTTGTTTTCTTTTGATGCTAATGAGGAGTGGCCACAGTTTAAACCAGGCACTGAATCCCTTGCCTGAATTCTTTTTAAGGAGTTGGGGGTACAGGATGAAAGGAAGGTTCAGAGCGCCTCTGAGAGGTCCAGAGTTTAAAATCTAGTTAGAGATTAATGTCCATATATCTTTGGAAGATTGTCAGTTATTTCTGTTTGGTTTCAGACCCTGGGATAAGGGACCGAGATACATATATTACATATCAAAGCAGCAGGCCTCCAGATTCTCCCAGCATCCCTCAGTCCCTGAACTTTCTAGCCCAGGGGCTGGGCTACCCTTCCCTAATCTTAGTGTCCCTATATAATCCAGACATTTGGCCTCTTCTTCCCTGACTCAAGAGTGCCCTTTCTCTCTTTCTCTCTCCCCTACCTCCATGGTGACTCCCCTGGCCTCAATCCTTGGGGCCAGTGAATTCACCCAGGAGCAGCTTTCCAACAAACCTGCCTATATATAACCTATCTGGCTTGAGTTGGCTCATTTCACCAGCGAAGAAATAACCTAGTACCTAGCACCAGAAGCAGATAACATGATGAGGTCTCTAAAGAGAGGGACCAGAGTCTACACAGAAGAAGTGGGAGTCTTCTGAGACCTGAGTGTGGGGGAAATTTCACAGTGTAAGCCTGCAGCATGGCTCTCTGATTTCCAGGCAGGAGGCAGGGAAGGGGTCAGGGGATGGAGCAGGGAGTAGGATGTATGGCCACTAACACCTGCTTCGGATAGAAACTCACTTCCCAGGTGAGAGATCTGAGCCCTGGGGAGTCTGCTAGTTGGGAGAGCCACAGAACAGCCTCAGCAGAAGGCCTGTTTGTGTCTGAGAGAGAACCAGAAAAAAAAAAAAATGGTGTGGCCTCAGCTAGATTCTAGCTTCACATTTTCACATTCTTACCTCTCTGACTTAGGGTGGGCTTGGCCAATTCTGTCAGGGAGAAGAGAGCCAAAATTTGGTTCCTTGTGGTGTAATAATAACCCCAGGCCACAGCTCCTCTCAAGGTGACCTTCCCCTGACTCCCAGCGACTGTTTCTTCCCTCAGCTCCTCTTGCCTCATTATCTTTATACAGACAGTACTATACTACAAAGTGGCCAGGCCTCAGTAAACAGATCTTCAAGAATGCTCCCCAAGCTGCCCAAGACAAGCTCTGTTGCTTTGTGCAGGGTCCCTCAATGACTCAGCTCTCCTAATCAAACCCTTCTGTGGTTTGAAAATGATGTGCATGCTGAAGATCTTGGGAAGGAGGTCTCTCATCGTTCAGCCCCGACTGGCCTCGTCTCCAGCTCCACCCCCAGGCTCGAACCCGACCAAGGCTTGCTGTAGAACTGACTCCTGAGGAGCCTCTTTGTTCTCAGAAATTCCCATTCCTCACACTCTTTCCTTGGTCTGTGTCTGCCTCTCCCTTCTTCAGCCTCAAGCATGGCCTTTTTTTAAGGCTTCATATAGAGATTCTAATGGTCAGTCTGGTTCAGCATCCACAGACTGGCACTTACCTGGTAAATACAGGACGAATGAGCAATCCCCAGTAGAGCAATCTGTTGAGCGAGAGTTTCTGAGAGCCTTGCACTTTCCTTCAAGATCCAGTTGTTACTCAGAGGCGTGTTTAGATGTGGCTGAATGCCTTTTATTTTACTTTTCTTTTTAAATTTGATTTTATTTTAACTTGAGGCAAGGTCTCTGTGGTAGTTTGAATGAGAAATGTCCTCATAGGCTTGAATATTTGAACACTTTGGTATCCAGTTGGCAATGTGATCTGGAGAGGTCTTGGAGGTGTAACCTTGCTGGAGGAACTACCTCAGGCAGGCTCTGATGCCACACCCCCCACCATGATGGACTCTTCTCTCTCTGAAGCCATACGTCCAAATAAACTTTTCCTTCTCTAAGTTGCCTTGGTATTTTATCACCACAACAGAAAAGTAACTACTACAATCTTTTTTTTAAAAAAAAGAATTATTTATTTATATTATATTATTTATATTATATTTATTTTATCTATAGGAGTATGCTGTAGTTGTCTTCAGACACACCAGAAGAGTGCATCAAATCCCATTACAGATGGTTGTGAGCCACCATGTGGTTGCTAGGATTTGAACTTAGGACCTCTTAACCACTGAGCCATCTCTCCAGCCCCTACTACAGCCCTTTTATGTGGCCCTGGCTGACTTGGACTGTACCAGGTAGAAGAATGTGGCCTTGAACTTGCAGCAGTCCTCCAGCCTTTGCCTCCTGAGGGCTGGTATTATGGACTTTCACAGACATTACCTGCCTAGTTGGTATATTTAAGCAAAAGGCTTTGATGCTAATGCCACCCTCGGGCCTGTCGTTTTCTGTCTTGTGTTTTGGGATGAACAGAAGAGTGAGAGCCAGTTTCTGAGCTCTGAGTTATGTAACCCTGATCAAAGCTAGGGCAGGAACACAGGCATGGTCCCCATCAGCAGCTCTGATGACTCCTGGGTGAATCACTTTTGGAAAAACAGAGCGGGAGGTAGTCTATGTAATCAAGAAGAAATCCTTTCCTCTGGGGCGTTCTCCCTGGTAAATAGTTCCCTGCCAGGAGGAGTCTTTGTGATCCTTTACCCAGCTGCAGAGCTGATGGGGGCTGGGGACTGCCTGGAACTTCACCTGAGGAGATGGGCTAGCAGGCTTGGGGGATACCTCTCAAGGGCCCCCTTTGTTCAGGGGAAACAGCCAGCTAAGCCTTCTCTCCCAGCCTCCTTTGCTCTTATGTTGAGTAGCAAAAAAAGAAGTTTCTAGAAGAAACTCAGCCCTGCTGCCTGGTGGGTCCCTGTGGAAAAGGAGCTAAGGGAGGGGATGTGGTGTTTTTCTTTTAGGAGGGGGAGGAGGGAGGAAGAAGAGAGAAGAGGAGAAGGGGAGGAGGGAGGAGGAGAAGGAGGAGCTTGGCTAAAGGTATCTTTTTCAGATGCTCTTTGTTTCAAATTCCAGCATCATAGCCCTAAGGAGAGAGTTTGTGCTAGGTGTTCACACCCCTTCTCCCCAATATCCCATTTCCCTGGGACTCAGTCTCTTGGTCCTCAGCCCTCACTGAAGCAAGCTTATCCTTGACTAAGCCTGACTCAGCCACCCCTGATGGCGTCTTCTGGGCTCTTGCCCTTCCCAGGATGTGATCGCGTATGCTCTGTGGGCAGACAGTCTGTAACAAATTTCCTAGGATGGAAACCAAATGAATATAAAAATAGTTGAGCCAGATTGCTGGCAAGCACCACGGCTCAGGAGTAGCCCAGGGACGTCTGGGCCCAAGCTAGCGCTTGGCAAACGAGGCTCATACCCACTTTCTTCCATCTTGTCTTCCTCAAGGTACCCATTTGCATGTCAGCTCCAAATGGGAACAGAGGGTGACGTGAGCTCAGGCACCTTCTTGGAGGCTCTTTCTTAGTACGCATTTCCAGAAAGCTTCCTGGTACAGATCAGGTGCGTCCTGACTACCTGGCCCACCTGAGGTTGGCATCAGAAGCCAAAGTTCCAAAAGAGACAGCTTGGAATGAGTCATCTTCATGTTTCCCAGAAGCTTTGTACAAGGGACAAGCCCCCTGACTGGGGAATGGTAAAACCAATTTTGAATGAGTTTAGTCTCTGGAAATGCTAGCCACCTGTAGAAATGCTTTTCAACTAGAATGTTCCCCCTTCCTGCCCCTCCTCTGTTCCTGGAGGACTCCCCTCCTCCACCAGGGATTGCTAAAGGTGGGTCAAACAGTGAAGGGAGACAGAAGATGTCTGTGGCTGTGATGGGTAATATTGATTGTCAGCTTTCCAGAATATAGAGCTGAAGAGACAACCCCTGGGTGTGTCGTCTGTAAGGGGTTTTTCTAGATTCAGTTAATTGAGATGAGAAGACCCCACCCTAACGTCGGATGGCACCATTCCTACTGCACAAAAGGGAAAAGCTAGCTGAACACCAGTATTTGTCTCTCTTTGTTTCTTGACTGCAGATGCGATGTGCTGGACCAGCTGGCTCATCATGATGAAGGGAGCCAAAATAAAAACAAACAGACCCCTCTTTCAAGTTGTTTTGTCAAGCATTTTGCTACAGCAAGAAAAGTAACCAACACAGTGGCCTTATGCAGAGTCTTGGCAATGAATACCTTGACACATTGTCCAGGGTATTCGATCCAGGCCAGAGACAGCAGGAGCAAAGACACAGGAACGCAAAGAGGTTTGGGGTGGAGGTTTGTCAAACCCTGGCCTCTTCTTCTTCCTCCCTGGGTGCAGGAGTTGCTCATGTACCTGTGGGCTCAAAAAAGTCAGCTAGGCAGGGAGTTCCCATCAAATGCAACCAGTTCTTCCTGGAACCAGCCATGCCTGGGAAGGTCTGAGTATAGAGGCGTTTGTTTGTTTGTTTGTTTGTTTGCTTTGCTTTGCACAAACCAAATTAAAGGCAAAGGTAGCACACGTGAGAAGGATCCCAAGCACTGCTACAGCAGGAAGCCTCAATTTGTGAGGCAGTGAAATCACCGTATATGGTTTGAGAGGAAATCCTCAGCAAAGATGCAAATAGGTCATCAAGTAATAGCAAAACTATGCAGCTGAATGGAGGTACCCTGCAGCCTCTGCAGCCTCTGCAGCTGAGCAAACTCCAGGACCAAGAGGTCCACAGAGGATGGGGTGCAGGAGACTCCCCCTTGTGTCCCCAAGTCAGCTTCAAACCCCCTTTTCCTATCATCTGCCCACTGGGATCTGCCCCTAGTCTCTCCAGCATCCCCTTGTTCCCAGAGGCTGAGATCAGGCAGGGACAGGAGATTGTTAGAGACTCTTGCTGGTGACTAATGCCGTACTTGAACAGGAAACAGACTGCAAAAGACTTAGGAGACGCTATAATTAGCTCATGTCCCAAAAACACTCACTTGGGGAGAAATGGAATTAACACACTGGGAGGAGGAGGTGATACAGCTCCCAAGCAAGCCCAGGCATCATCCAGGAAGTGAGCTTTCCTCCCAGGCAGCACCCCAGCCGCACTGAGTGTACCCAGCTCTGCTCCCAGAGCTGACCACCAAGCCCTGCTTGCTGCCAATTAGATGTCCTGGATTGTCTGTGGTTCTGGATAACACAGCTTCACAGGGAGCATGATATACACTGATATGCATGAAGGACTGAGATTCCGAGATCAAGACTGTGAAGGCTCTTGCTTGGGGCTATTATGAATTGTATGTAAAAATTTCCTTATAGGCTCACATGCTTGAGCACCTGGTCCCCAGCTGGTGGCATTGTTTTGGGAGGCTGTGGAAACCATAGGGGCCATGGCCTAGAAGGAGGAAGTGGATCTTTAGTGGCTTCCCATATCCTTTTCAGCAGGTTCCCCTTTCAACTTCATGTCTTTGGTCATAACCGACTAAGTATATATACAAAGTGGAGATATATATATATATATATATATATATATATATGATCATTTTTATTTTACACTTCTCTAGGATATTATTTTTTCTTGTTATTGAGTGTCAAATGGGACATCTATATCAACCCAGCCCTACCCCTCACCCATGCCCCCAAGGATACACACACACACACACACACACACAGTGGGGTCCACCCACTATAGCCTGAGAGACCTACCAGTGGCCACATCCTTAAGGAAGATTGATTCACATTACTGTGACAAAATATCTGGGAGAGGGGAATAAGTAAAACCAACTTAAGTGGGGGGTAGGGAGTGTATTTTGGCTCACAGTTTGAGGATATACAGTCCATTATCACGGGAAAGCATGCAGATGGCCCATGGCAACGGGAGCACGTGGCAGCTGCTTTGTGCCGTGTAGTGCTAACTGCAGAGCACATACAGAAACCTTCATTTAACCCTCAAAGCCCTCTGCCCAGAGGCCTACTGCCTCCAGCTAGATAGTTTCCCCTGCAAGTATCAACTGCTAATAGCTCTTCAGTAAGGTGTGGGCCCTGGGGAACTCTGGCTGGTTTGATCCTGTGCAGGTAATGACAGAAGCTGTAAGTTCACAAGTACAGTAGCCATGTCATGTCCAGATGACAGCATGAAGCAGAGCTCCTCCCCATCCTCTTCTGTGATGTTCCCTGAGCCTTGGGGCATGGGTGAGGGGTAGGGCTGGGTTGATATAGATGTCCCACTTGACACTCAATAACAAGAAAACATAATATCCTAGAGAAGTGCAAAATAAAAATGATGATACTCTAAAAATATCCCTTTGACGGTCTCAGTTTCCCTTATGTGACAGGCTGCAGTGATCCTAGTAGCCTGAATCCAGTGATGGAGGCGAAAGCAAGTCAGGAGAATTGGCCTTGGATGGAGGGTAGCTTGGGGTTATAGTACTTGCCAGGACATTCAGTTCCTAGGTCCCTTAGAGTGGACATTTGTAAGACCGCTGTCTTTTTGTGTTTTGTCTTTTTGTTTGAGATATTGACCTGGTCTGCTGGACTTCAAATCTTTATTTTTCAAAGCCTTACAGCTTGTCTTCAAAGGAAAACCCAAGAAAGAAAGAGAAAATAGATCTATCCTGAATCGGGTGGGGACCCACATTTCCTGGTGATTATACAAAGTACCCATTCCCTACAGTGCCCTGGGGGTCCACAGAACATTGTTTGGAGACCACAGAACTAGAGACCTGACCCTTAGGGCTGGTCACCGAAAACTCTTTCTCATGGTCTTTTTACTTCCTCCACACAAAAGTTATTGCTAAAATAGTGAAAAGCCGTGACTATTCCTGGATTGGCATTGTCCAGAAATGTCAGTCAACACAGAAGGGCGATTCATGTCTCTAAGCCCCTGCCAACATCTTAACAGCCTCCGGATCTGTGTGATGAACAACATGCAGACTACACTTAGTTCTCCTTGTCCCCAGCAGCCACACCCTCTGCCATGTGATCTTGCAGCACCTCTATTAAGAGACAGGTACCATTTCCTACCCAGTGAATGTGAGCAAGCATGGGGATTTGTTTCACTGTTTAGTGGAAGTGATGGGGTAGGCCTTAAGAAGCTTTGTGTCCTCCTCCTCTTCCTCCTCCTCCTTCTTGTCCTCCTTCCCCCAACCCTCTATTCCTGCTACTGCCACAAGAACAGGTCTAGGTTAGCCTGCTGAGGACAAACTGCTACACAAAGCAGAGGTGTGTCTGGAGAGGCCACCCCAGACCAGCCACCCCCAGGGCACCTGCCGGCTGCCTGCAGAAGCATCAGTCACTAGAAGTCATGCGGGATCATTAATGATGGCTTTTCTGTGTTTTGAGAAGTCTATTCCTGCTCCAGCTCTCTACATTGCTGAGTTACAAACTGCCCACTGCTGAGTACTTTATACTAATTGCAGTCTGAATGTGAAGTGTCGCTTACAAACTCATGTGTTCAAATGCATGGTCCTCCCCGGTAGTGTTGATTTGGGAGGTTGGATCCAGCTGGAGGCAGTAGACCTCTGGACAGACAGCCTTGAGGGTTAGTTTCAGCCTTTGCTCTGGCCTGTAGTTTGAACCCTGTACCAAGCAGCAGCCACATGCTCCTGTTACTATGGGCCACTCTTTCTCCACCATAATAGACCGTATATCCTTAAGCCAAGAGCCAAATAAAGCTCCCCCTTCCTTAAGTTGCTTCCATCAGATACCTTGTCACAGTAGTGAGATAAGCGACTAATGTAATACTTAAATACAGCTGGGGGTGAGGTAGCTCAGTTGGCAGGGCGCTTGCCTAGGGTGACAGTGTTAAATGTCCACTTGCCAGAATATAGGATCACCTTGGGTGAGTCTCTGGTTAGGCTTATGGGAGATTATATTGGTGGCATTAATTGAGGTATGAAGTTCTGCAGGGACCATGACAAGCATTGCCTACCAAGGGCAGAATGGAAGAGATGGCCACCTGGTCCATGTGAAGTCGCACCTTTTATTCCTCTTTGCCTGGATCACTCCTACCCACGCGTTCCTTAATTTTAAGGCCTCTTTGGTGTGGGTGGGAGGAGATGCAGTTGCCTGGCTTCAGAAGTAAATGGATACAATCCTTTCAGCCAAGCTCCCTGCCAAAACCATAGTGGGAAAAATCAGACGATCAACGGGTTCAGCTGAGATTCATTCTCTAGCGAGGAGGATGGAGGTTGTCTATCTGCCAGCTTCAGCCAAGCCCATCTACAGGGGCTGAAAGGTTTTCAACTATCATGTTTACTTCTCCCTGTCTCATGTACCAGTGACACCAGGTTGGTCCCAGCAGCAGTAACCCCAAGAGGCTGTGGAAAGATCAGTGGTTGTTGCCCAATTCCAGAGAAAGTTTCCCTTTGGGCCAGCACCTGAGTACCCTCTGTAGCCTTCCTGCAGCTCAGTCTGGCAACCAGGCTTCTGCCTCAGTACTCATGGTGTCTTAGTCACTCTGTGTGTGTGTGTGTGTGTGTGTGTGTGTGTGTGTGTGTGTGTGTGTGAGAGAGAGAGAGAGAGAGAGAGAGAGAGAGAGA